>NC_058409.1:128066297-128077901 GCF_002201575.2 Neomonachus schauinslandi
AGAAAGAAAGAAAGAAAGAAAGAAAGAAAGAAAGAAAGAAAGAAAGAGAGAGAAAAAGAAAATGGAAATTATGAGAGCTGAGGGGTATATGTATATCAAAACATCAATGTGCACACCTTAACTATACTTAATTATTACTAGTGAAACATACCTAAATGAAATTGAAAAAAAAATTAAATTACCATGCTGTCTTGATTAGTGTAGTTTGCAATAACTTTCAAATTTGTGAAGTGTGAGTCCTTCTTCTACTTTGTTCTTCTTCTTGAAAAGTTTTAGCTATTCTGGATCCATTGCATTTCCATGGCATTTGAGGATCAGCTTTTCAATTTCTGCAGAAATATGCACCTGGAATTTTGATGCAAAATCCATCAAACCTGTTAAATCCATTAACTTGAGACATACTGTTATTTAAGAGTATTAATTCTTCTGATCTTAAACATAGGATGGTCTTACATTTATTTAAATATTACTTAATTTCTTTCAACCTTTTTAACATTTTTCTGTGTTCAAGTCTTGCACTTCTTTTTACATTTATTCCTAAATACTTTGTTCTGTTGATGCTATTTTAAATGGACTTCTTTATAGTTTAGTTTTAGAAATGTTCATTGCTAGAGTACAGAAATAAAATTGAATTGTATATATTTATAATCTATCTTAAAAACTTGCTGAGACCATTAATAGCTCAAATAATTGTTTTTTTTAAATGTATTCTTCAAGGTTTTTTATATACAAGACATTAACACTTATGAAGAAAGAGTTTTAAATTTTCCTTTTCAATCTAGATGTCTTTTTATTTCATTTACTTGGCTAATTTCACTAGCTAGCATGTCCAGTATAATAATTAATACAAGTGAGAAGAGCATATATCTCTATTTTTTTCTGATCTTATGAAGGAAGAATCAAGTCTTTCATCATTAAATATGAAATAAATTGTATTTGTGTAGGGGCGCCTGGGTGGCTCAGTTGGTTAAGCGACTGCCTTCAGCTCAGGTCATGATCCTGGAGTCCTGGGATGGAGCCCCACATCGGGCTCCCGGCTCAGCGGGGATCCTGCTTCTCCCTCTGACCCTCTCCCCTCTCACACTGTTTCTCTCTCTCTCTCAAATGAATAAATAAAATCTTAAAAAAAAAATTGTATTTGTGTAGATGGCCCTTATCATGTTGAAATAGTTCTCTTCTACTCTTAGTTTCTTGAACATTTTTATCATAAAAGAGAGTTGGATCTTGTCAAGTGCTTTGTCAGTGTATTGAGATGATCATGTGCTTTATTTCATTTATTCAATGAATATGGTATATTATTTGACTGCTTTTCACAAGATGAAACAACCCTGAATTCCTGTGATAATTCCCACTTTGTGATAATGTAGAAATTATTTTTATATGTTGCTGGCTTTGGTTTGCAAGCATTTTGTGTAGGATTGTTGTATCTATATTCCTAAGAGATAGTTTTTAGTTTTCTCATAATGCCCTTACTTATTTTATTTTTTTTTATATCAGGGTAATGCATGCCTTAGAATTACTTAAAAAATGTTTCCTCCCTGCTATTATTAGGGCTAGTTTGTGAGTGATTGGTATTAGTTTTTCTTTAAATGTTTGGTAGAATTTGGTATGTTTGGTAGAATGATAAGTCAAGTCCTATGCACTGAAACTTTTCCTGGTAGAATTTTATTTTTTAAATTACAATTCAATCTCTTTATTGTAATACTTAAATCTATGAAGATTTTTTTTGTTTTTTCTTTACATTCAGTTCCAGAAGTTTATGTCTGTCTAGGAACTTGTTTCATCTAGATGAACTAATTTGTTGTCATAAAACTATTATCTGTAGTACTTCCTTATAGTCCTTTTTATTTCTCTAATGTCATTAATAATGTACTTTCTTTCATTATTGATTCTAGTGATTTGAGCTTTCTCTGTGTCTCATTAGTCTAGCTAAAGGGTTGTAAATTTAGTTCATTCTTCCAAAGAATCAGCATTTTATTTCATTGAATTTTCTCAATTGTGATTCTATCTCCATTTCATTACTTTTCTTGCTATACTACTTTATTATATTCCCTCTGCTTACTTGAGCATAATTTTTCTTCTTTTCCTGGTGTATTAATATGAGACATTATACCTATTATGTACAATCATTCTTCTTTTTTAATATAGGTATTTAAAGCTATAAATTTCCTGACTTGAGGAAGAGTCTAAGATGGTGGAGGAATAGGAGACCTTAGTTTCATCTGGTCCCAGGAATTCAGCTAGATAGCTATCAAATCATTCTGAACACCTGAGAACTCAACCAGAGATCTAAGAAAGAATAGCTGCAACTCTACAAATAGAATTTCTTTCTACCTTTCTCCAAGGTAGGAGGTGCAAAGAAGTTAATCCAAGGTGATATATGAGAAGATAAACCCTGGGGGGATGGAGCCTCTGTAAGCCAGCTACTGGAAAGTGATATAGTAGCAGAGCACAAAATCAGAACATTTAGAAGTCTGTTCCAGTGAGGGACTTCCCAGCCTGAAAAGTGCTCAGGTGATGAAGCAGGGCAGAATCCTAGGTGGGGCAGTATGGCCTCAGGATCCCTAAGGCCACAGGAAGACCAGAGGTGCTTGAGGGTGGCAGAGTTCTCAGACATCAGAGCAGGGAATCTGCAATCAGCAAGCTCAGGAATGGGCTCTCAGCTCGGGGTTGCCATAAACCAGGAACTGAAGCATGGTCAGGTGACTGCTCTCTGAGCAAGGGCCTAACAAGTGACAGGATCCACAAGACCCCCCCTTTCTCCCCTGGAAGGAGCAGTGTGGGTGTGAACTGCAGGAGTCTGAAGGGTTTGGAGACTCAAAATGGGGCTTCATGCATGAGATACAAATGCTCAGTCACAGGCTGGGTGCTCATGGAGTGCAGACAGAGACCAGGGAGACAGGAGTGATTGACTGTCTTTCCCTGAGGGTGCATTGAAGAGTGGGGCCCCAAGCTTTTGGCTCTGGGACTGGAGATTGGGAGGCAACCATTTTCATTCTCATCCTCTAAAGTGGTACAGAAAGCCTTCAAGGAACAAAAGCCACATAGAGCAATCTGGAGCAGTTTACTTAGCCTGGCCACCCTGACAAGGATGGTGCAATTCCACCAGGGGCAAAGACACTTGAGAATCAATGCAACAGGCCCCTCCCCAAGAAATTCAGCAATAGCATCCAACCAAGACAAAGTTTACTGATCATTGAGAACTGCAAAACTCTAGCACTAGGGGAATATAGCATCAAGAATTCATGTTTTCTTCTGCATGATTCTTTAGTCTTTCAATGTTATTTTTTTTCTCTTTCCTTTTTCAACCAATTTCTTATTTTATCAACTCTTTCTTTAAAATCCTTTTTTAATTTTTATTTTTACAGTTGCATTCTATCTTTTCATTGTATTTAATTTTATTTTTGTTTATATATAAGTTTTTCTTTCTTTACAAATCTTCTAACAGACCGAAATACACTCAGAATCTAGTGTATGGCTCTGTTCTCTTCACCTGTCTGATCATATTCTCTTTCTCTCTTTTTTTTTCTTTGTCTTCTTTTTGTTTTTTGTTTATTTGTTTTATTTTGTTAAAGTCTTTTTAAATTCTCATCTTTATAGTTACATTCTATTCTTTCAATGTATTTAATTTTATTTTTGTATATATATAAGTTTTTATTTCTTTACAATTTTGAGATGTAGTTTCTTCTAACAAGCTAACCAAAATACACTCAGGAGATAGTGTATTGCTCTGTTCTGTTCACCTGTTTATATTCCTTCTTTTTTTCCCTCTCTCTCTTTTTATTTTCACTTTTACAGTTACATTTTAACCTTTCATTGTATTTAATTTTATTTTTGTACATATATAAGTTTTTCCTTCTTTACAATTTATGAGATCTAATTTTCTAACAAATGGACAAAAATACACACAGGATCCAGAGTATTGCTCTGTTCTATTCATCAGACTGATTATATTCCCCCTTTTTAATTTTAATTTTAATTTTTATGAATTAATTTATTTTTGGGGTTTTGGGTCTCTTTTGATTTGTTTAGTGTATATTGCTCTGGGGTCATTGCTGCCCATTTTAGTATTTTGTTCTCTCATTCATCTATTCTTCTCTGGACAGAATGACAAGACAGAAAAATTCACCTCAAAAAAGAGAAAAAGAGGCAGTACCGACTGCCAGGGACCTAATCATCAGTATGGACATAAGTAAGATGTCAGAACTGGAGTTCAGAATAATGATAATAAAGATAGTAGCTGGGCTTCAGAAAAGCATAGAAGACACTAGATAGACAATCTCTTTCTGAAGAAATAAAAGAACTAAAATCTAACCAAGTCAAAATCAAAAAGGCTATTAATGAGATGCAATAAAAAATGGAGGCTCTAACTGCTAGGATAAATGAGGCAGAAGAGAGAATTAGTGATAAAGAAAAACAAATGACAGAGAATAAAGAAGCTAAGAAAAAGAGAGATAAACAACCACTGGAACACGAGGGGAGAATTTGAGAAATAAGTGATACCATAAAGTGAAACAATATTAGAATAATTGGAATCCCAGAAGAAGAAAGAGAGAGAGGGGCAGAAGGTATATTGGAGCAAATTATAGCAGAGAAATTCCCTAATTTGGGGAAGGAAACAGGCATCAAAAGCCAGGAGGCACAGAGAACCCCCCTCAAAATCAATAAAAATAGGTCAACACCCCGGCATCTAATAGTAAAACTTATGAGTCTCAGAGACAGAGATAATCCTGACAGCAGCTTGGGAGAAGAGATATGTAACCTACAATAATACCTACCAATACTCTTTGGTTTAAATAACCCTTGTAGGTTACAGACTTCTTGTCCTTAGCTGCTTATAGGAATGCAATTAAAGAAGATCTAACAATTGTAAATATTTATTCCCCTAACATGGGAGCAGCCAATTATATAAGCCAATTAATAACAAAATTAAAGAAACACATTGATAATAATACAATAATAGTAGGGGACTTTGACACCCCCCTCACTGCAATGGATGGATCATCTAAGCAGAAGATCGACAAGGAAACAAGGGCTTTGAATGGTACACTGGACCAGATGGACTTCACAGATATATTCAGATCATTCCATCCTAAAGCAACAGAATACACATTCTTCCTAAGTGCACATGGAACATTCTCCAAAATAGATCACATACTGGGTCACAAATCAGGTCTCAACTGGTACCAAAAGATAGGGATCATTCCCTGCATATTTTCCAACCACAATGCTTTGAAACTGTAACTCAATCAGAAAAGGAAATTTGGAAAGAACTCAAATACATGGAGGCTAAAGAGCATCCTACCAAAGAATGACTGGGTCAACCAGGATATTAAAGAAGAATTTAAAAAGTTCATGGAAACAAATGAAAATGAAAACACAACTGTTCAAAATCTTTGGGGTGCAGCAAAGGTGGTCCTAAGAGGGAAGTATATAGTAGTACAAGCCTTTCTCAAGAAATAAGAAAGGTCACAAATACACAAGCTAACCTTACAACTAAAGGAGCTGGAGAAAGAACAGCAAATAAAGCCCAAACCCAGCAGGAGAAGAGAATTAAAGATTAGAGCAGAAATCAATGAAATAGACACCAAAAGAACAGTACTGGGAGCTGGTTCTTTGAAAGAATTAATAAGATTGATAATCCCCTGGCCAGGTTTATCAAAAAGAAAAGAGAAAGGACCCAAATTAATAAAATCATGAATGAAAAAGGAGAGATCACAATTAACACCAAAGAAATACAAACAGTTTTAAGAAAATATTATGAGCAACTATATGCCAACAAACTAGGCAATCTGGAAGAAATGGATGCATTCCTATAAAAATTCCAAGATGTATAAACTACCAAAACTGAAACAAGAAGAAATAGAAAACTGAACAGACCCATAACCAGCAAGGAAATTGAAGCAGTAATCAAAAATCTCCCAACAACAAGAGTCCAGGGCCAGATGGCTTCTCTTTTGGGTAGTATTTAATGGTATATCTTTTCCACACTTTTATTTTTAACCCATTTGTAGCTTTGAATATAAACCTCTTTCTTTTTTTTTTTTTTAAAGATTTTATTTATTTATTTGAGAGAGAGAGAATGAGAGAGAGCACATGAGAGGGGGGGGGGTCAGAGGGAGAAGCAGACTCCCTGCTGAGCAGGGAGCCCGATGTGGGACTCGATTCAGGGACTCCAGGATCATGACCTGAGCCAAAGGCAGTCGCTTAACCAACTGAGCCACCCAGGTGCCCTAAACCCCTTTCTTATAGATAGTATTACAAGCAGATTTTTTTAATGCTTTTTGCCAATTTTAAATTTTAGTGTACTTTTTGGTGCATTTACATTTAGTGGAATTACTAATAAGATGGGATATATCTGACATTTTACAGTTTGTTTCTGTAGCTTTAATAATTGTTCTATTGCTCCATTACTGTATTATTTTGTTAAATAGATATATTGGAGTATATAATTTTGACTCTGTTTTTGCTTGTTTTACTAAATTTTTCTGTTTCTTTTTCTGAATTGTTACCATAAGGAATATAAATAGCTTAGAACAATCTAGTTTAGACTAATGCCAGTATAATTTCAGTAATATACAAAAACTTGGCTCTTACATAGCTCTGTTTCCTCCTCCTCCTCTTGGTACTACTATTGGCACATAAATTACATCTTTATACATCATAAGCCCATTAACACAGTTTATTTTGTGCAATTTTCTTTTGGATAGGAGAATGAAAGTGTTATAAAGAAAAATGCATTATATTCAGTTTAAAAAAGAATGAATAAATCTTAAAAACATTATGTTAAGTGAAAGAAACCAGAAACAAAATGTTATATATTGTTTTTTTTTTTTTTTAAAGATGTATTTATTTATTTATTTGACAGAGAGAGAGAGAGTGAGAGCAGGAACACAAGCAAGGGGAGTGGGAGAGCGAGAAGCAGGCTTCCTGCTGAGCAGGGAGCCCGATGTGGGACTCGATCCCAGGACCCTGGTATCATGACCTGAGCCGAAGGCAGACGCTTAACGACTGAGCCACCCAGGCGCCCCAAAATGTTATATATTGTATGAAACCATTTACATATACATATAAATGTACATATATACATGTATATATTGTATGAAACATCCAGAATAGGCAAACACAGGAAGACAAAAACAATCGGTGATTGTCAGTGGCTGAAGGGAGAAAGGAATAGGGTATAAAACTTAATGAACACCTGGTTTTCTTTTAGGGTAATGAAAATGTTCTGGAGCTATATAGTGGTGATGATTTCATGACACTGAACATATTAAATGCTAGAAAAAATTGTGAAAATATGAATTGTATGTTTGTTTAGCTTACCACAATAAAAAAAAAAGGCACGTACATGTCTTTACCTTTATCACATTATATTTACCTTTGTCACTGTTCTTTATTTCTTTGGATTTAAATAACTCTCAAGTGCCTTTTTATTTCAGCCACATGAGCTCCTTTCACTAGTTCCTATAAGGTAAGTTTATAGGAACAAATTTTCTCAGTTTTTAATTCTCTGGTAATACCTTAATTTGTCCTTAGTTTTTGAGACATAATTTTGCTAGACATAGGATTCTTGCTTGGCTTTTTTCTTTTTTCTGAATATGACATCTACCTGCCTTCTGATCTGCATGAGGAGAAGCCAGCTGCTAATCTTGTTGAGGATCCCTTTTACATCATAAGTACACTTTTTGCTGTTTTCAAGATTTTCTTTTTTTTTTTTTTGTATTTTGACAATTTTTCCATAATTAGTCTATACATGGCTTTCTTTGAGTTTACCCTGCTTCAAGTTTGTTGAAATTCTTGGCTGTGAAGATCCATGGTTTCCATCAAATTTGGAAAGAGTTAGCATTTTTTTCTTCAAACATTTTTTCTGCCCCCTTCTCTTCCCTTCTTCTGAGACTCCCACTATGAATATTTTGGTGTACTTGATAGTGTCCTATCATCTTTCTTGAACAGTGTCCTGTTCATCTTTCTTCATTTTTTTTTTTTCTGTTCTGTTCCTCAGATTGGATAATTGCAGTTGTTCTGTCTTCAAGTTGCTGATTATTTATTCTACATGTTCAAATATGCTGTTAGGACACTCTAATGAATTTTTTATATCAGTTTTTGTGTTTTCAACTCTAAAATTTCTTTTTTTTTTAAAGATTTTATTTATTTATTTGACAGAGACAGAGATAGCAAGAGCAGGAACACAAGCCCCGGGAGTGGGAGAGGGAGAGCAGGCTTCCCGCCGAGGAGGGAACCCAATGTGGGACTCAATCCCAGGACCCTGGGATCATGACCCGAGCCGAAGGCAGACGCTTAACAACTGAGCCACCCAGGCGCCCTCAACTCTAAAATTTCTATTTGGTTCATTAAAAAAATATTATCCTAGACTTCCTCAGAAACAGTTTCTATTGGTTGTATTTATTTTTCTGTGTATAGACTACATTTTCCTGTCTTTTTGCTTTTCTCTTATTATTATTATTTAAAAAATAAAATTTTAAAATAATAAAATGTAGCAAATCAGTTTGTTTGTTTTGCTCTCCTCAGGCTTTGTTGGTCTGTCTCTGTATACCTAGTTAACATTTTAAATGTGACAACTTTTGAAATCACCCATCCCTACCTCGTTCGTTAGGGTTCTCTGTTGTTTTCATTGTTGCTACATGTTCATTAGTGACATTTCTGAACTAATTCTATAAAATCTTTTCTTTTTTTTCCTCATGTGAAGTCCATGCTCAGTTCACTTAATGGTCACTTGAGAGATTTCCTTATATTCTTTAAACCAGTAAGTCTTCTAGTCTTTGCTAATAAAATGTTTGTGCACCTGTTTTTAATCCTCTGCCAAGCAGTTCGTAAGCTTACTTTAATTTTCACTTATTTTTTGCCTACTCTTAAGTTCAATGAAAGTTCAGAGTTTAGGGCTTTCTTGGGTTTCTGCTGGGCATGTTCAAAGTCCTGGGTATGCACACAGTTCCGTACATGTACACAGTTTTCCAGAATCCTAGGGTACATTGGATTACAAAGTGCCCTATGAATAGCTCATTCCCTATTTTTTTCCTTATAAGTTTTTTGATCAAATCTTTGTTGGACCCAACTGTTACAATCAGCTCAGGAAGGTGTTGTTAATTTCCTCTGTTTATTTTGAAAAATGTCCCAAGGGTATGTAGGGCTGTTTGCAAAAAGTAAGTTCTCTGCCACAACAAATATAGAGAAGCCCATAGAAGCAAGCTTTTTAGGGAGCTGCCAGGCCAGTCAAATAATGGCAATTTTCTGGGCTTTGGGCTTTTTACTTTGGATATCCAAACCTATTGTACTCCTCCAGTGGTTGTTGCTAGTTTTTGTAGCTATTATAGTTATGAGGCTGCTGGTTTTCAAGGCTATTGTAAATCCGGGGAACATGATGGGATTAGGGCAAGTTAAAGTGCCACAAGCTTGCTGTTCTTATTGAGATTAAATAATTTTTCTTGAATAAACATTTTTCAGATTGTTGCTAACTTCTAATTTCCTGAATTCTGAAAGCATTGATTTTGACAGATTTTCTTGTCCTCAGTGTTCTCATTGCTTTTATGGCAATGTGGATTTTTGGATGTCTTTACTCTACCATTTAAAAATTGATCTCTAGGACCCATTTTTAAGGAATTTTCTTTTCAGTTAGCATGACTTATATTATTTTTCATACTAAAATTTATTAGCTGGTAATGTTTTATAATGCTGTTTATAGCAGAATAACAGAGCATATGCATTATTCCACTTTCTCATATATAACTACCAGTCCTTTTGTAAAGCCATGTGGCTAATATAGTCAGTGAAATGTAAGCAGAAGTCACATGTCACCATCAGTTGTTATGACAGGTTATGAAGGGGATAATTTTGAGTAGGAATAGAACTATTAATTCCTTCTTAAGTCATTTTTAAGGGTAGAAATCTGTACCAGGGCCTGTCTAAATCTGACTCTAGCAGTGTGCTTTGTAGACAAATGCTTTATTTTCCTTATTCTTAACTAGTTATGAGTAGTTTACTTTCATATTCTCTTGTTCAGAGTTTATACACACCTATGTATATATATACACCTGTGTATAAGGGAGTGATTCTTGGAGTTAGATAGGAGTTAGTTAGATAGGAGTGCCTCTCTCCATAATCTTCACTATTTAGTTTTCTTAGTTGTAAAAGACAGATTCACAGAAGCATCTTTCAATATGCAATCACCAGAGATTTTTTTGAATCATGTTGTATTCCTAAGGGCAGTCCCACACTGAGTTATTAGTGTTATAAGAGTTATAAGGTGTTTGAAGTTGTGTAAGAGTTATATAATGATTTTACCCTACCTAACACAGTACAACATATCCTAAAGTCTCTTTAAATGATAGCTAGCCTACTTCAATTTAAACATCTTCCGTGATAATTTACTATATCGTGAGAGTCTTTGTAGTTGGCACTTCTAATTCTCAGTCTTTCTTTGTAAATATATTTATTTCTCCTCCCCATGCTGTTTCCTAGTCATGGGTGAATTTTCTACAGTGAATGTGGAATAGGTCAAACATTCTTTTCAGCATACTATGATCTCATTCCTAAGTTTGCATTTGATTCCCCCAAAAATGTTATTTAAGAGGTTAAAATGTCTTGACATTATTACTTTGAATGTTTTCAAAAATTAAGTTATTATTCCTCTAGAGAATTCAAACAGCTTCAAAATCCTAACAAAATTTTATGTATTTCTTTCAAAAATTTACAAATAATGTTTAAAAAAAACATATACTTAGAGGAAATAATAAGAGTATGGAACAATATCATGCTTAATGATATTAAATGTACTCTGCTGGAATATTGAATTCTGAATAATGAAATCTCTCTGAATTTTTTAACTAAGGAAGCTTCTGTAATATTATCAGAACATATTAAATGGAAGATGCCAATGAGTGAAAAACAAACAAAAAACATTAAAATGACTTTTGTATAATTATATTTGCAGAAAGAAGACTAGGATCAGTGAAGGGAAAATGAAGTAAATAAAAATATTAAATATTTGCTGATATGCAAAAATATATTTCATCAGACATGGATGCATTCCCACAATTAAGTGAAAGGAATATTAAATACTGAACCATTCTAGTTGTCATATCGAGAAATGTAGAAAAATGGCCATTAAGATAAGCCCTTATAGGGCATTATTAATTATATAGTTCCCTGGAGTATATTAGTTTTGTATTGCTTCATACCAAATTAGCATAAATATAGCAGCTTAAAACAACCTCAGATCACCACCTCACAGTAATTCATAGCATTTTTACCTATGAGTCTCATATTCTTCACCCAACAGCTATCAATATAATAACCAAAAATCCATAACTCTCAAACACAGGGAACAAAGGTCTTCATGCCCAACCTCAGGAAAGTTCATTCTGTAGTACACATGTCCTAGAAAACTAATCTCAAATATTGGGTTGCAAACCTTTCCAGTTGGAGATGTTCACTGATATTAATGGCAATTGTATTCCCATTCTCACCATTTTGAGCTATAGCAGAATCACACAGGTCAAATACATTATATGTTAAGAAGAAGAAGAAAGAAGAAGAAGAAGAAGAAGAAGAAGAAGAAGAAGAAGAAGAAGAAGAAGAAGAAGA
>NC_058409.1:128077911-128105432 GCF_002201575.2 Neomonachus schauinslandi
GAAGAAGAAGAAGAAGAAGAAGAAGAAGAAGAAGAAGAAGAAGAAGATAGCAGGAGGGGAATAATGAAGGGGGGGAAATCGGAGGGGGAGACGAACCATGAGAGACTATGGACTTTGAAAAACAAACTGAGGGTTCTAGAGGGGAGGGGTTGGGAGGATGGGTTAGCCTGGTGATGGGTATTAAAGAGGGCACGTTCTGCATGGAGCACTGGGTGTTATACACAAACAGTGAATCATGGAACACTACATCAAAAACTAATGAGGTAATGTATGGTGATTAACATAACAATAACAAATAAATAAAAAATAAAAAATAAAAAAAATTCGCATACTCAAGATGTGTGTTTTTGTTTTTGTTTTTTTTTGACTGCCATCGTGTTTTGGAGTTTTGCTAGTTGAGTCCTTCAGTAAGGAGATACTGAAATTACATATATTATTAAATTGGGGGCACATATAATAGAGCAGAATATTTTATGGTAAAGGCTCTGAAAAATAGGAATGGAGGAAAACAGAATTGGGCAGTGAATGCCTTTATACCTTTGCTCAGCAAAGGTACCATCTAGATCTTGTGATAGTCTTTGAGTCATTTTTTTCAGGATATATTTGGTCAGTGATCAGAATAGTGAATAAAAAAAAATAATAGACTATTCCTGAGTTCTTCAGATTCCTAAAGCTTGTAGTTTTTCATGACTCAAACCAGATTGTTATATTATCTCTGATCTGCTATATTGGTTGTTGGTTGAGATGGGGAGGTTTCAGAGGCTTCCATTTTATCTTTCCCACTATAATTGTTTTTATCCCACAATCTAGCACAAATGTGAGAATTTCTACAATTACCAAGTGTCATTATGAATTATACATTTGGAAACCCAGAAGGTCCACTCTAAGGACAGTTTAGTCAAGACTCTATTCATTACCTGGTCTCTGTATGATCTCCTTCTAACAAAGGAGGGACAATAGGGAGAAGATCATGGTACCTTTGGTCTTCAGAAGTGTCCAGGGATGCCTGGGTGGCTCAGTCGATTAAGCGGCTGCCCTGGGCTCAGGTCATGATCCCAGAGTCCTGGGATCTAGTTCCACATCGGGCTCCTTGCTCGGCAGGGAGCCTGCTTCTCCCTCTGCCTGCCTCTCCCCCTGCTTGTGTTCTGTCTCTCTCTCTGAGAAATAAATAAATAAAATCTTAAAAAAAAAAAAAAAGAAGTATCCATTCAAATGTCCCTGGCCCACACATGAAAAGTTTTAGGTTTTCTTTCTCTCTCTCTCTCTTTTTAAAGATTTTATTTATTTATTTGACAGAGAGAGACACAACACAAGCAGGAGGAGTGGGAGAGGGAGAAACAGGCTCCCCGCGGAGCAGGGAGCCCAATGCGGGGCTAGATCCCAGGACCCTGGGACCATGACCTGAGCCGAAGGCAGACGCTTAACGACTCAGCCACCCAGGTGCCCCGAAGTTCTAGGTTTTCTAACTAGGGCACTGAGCTTGGCATTGCAGACCTGCATGGGCTGACAATTCAATAATTTTTAAAGCTCAAGGACTCCAACTAATGAATTTTGGGTTTGGTTTTTGTATTTTTTTTGTATTTTTTTTTCTATCCCATTTCAAAAGATAAGGGCCCTTTACAAGCCACTACAGAGACCCTTTGCATTTCACTCTTAGTTGCCAGTTGGTAGTTAACTGCCTCTACTCTTTCACTATCTCTCTATAGCACATTGATGAAATTTAATAATAATCAACCAAGCCCATTGTTCTTGTATATTTTATTCTCCACCCTTTACTTTTCAAATGACCAAATCATTGTCAAACACTGGCTACATAACCAAATCAACCCAGATGAAAGTCTCAAAAATTGGCCTTCTACCAGGGATTATTCATGCTCCTCACATCTTACAGTATCAGGTGTTCATTGCCAGCGAGGTGGTGAGAGAGCCAGTCCTAAATCTTCATCTTACCAGCTATATGCTTGGCTATTCCTTATTTCAGCTGTATTAGTTTGGCTCTCTGGGAAGCAGAAAATGAGAGACAGTTAGGAGTGCCGGATGACAGATTGTAGCTGCACTCGTGGTAAACAAAGCATAATGTATAAACTTGTTGAATCACTATGTTGTACACCTAAAACTAATGCAACATTGTGTATCAACTATACTTCAATAAAAAAGGTTGGTATTCCAGAAACCTGTACAAACTTCTCTCTGTTAACTCATGAACAAGTAAATGTAGGATACTATATACAAATATATTTATTATGTGGCTGTACTAAATTATAGGAAAAATGCTCATATATATATATTTTTAAAGAACCTGAACAACTAAGGAAAATTGAATGCTAGAAAACAAGACATAAATCCTTTTTTCCACCTTATTTTAGTTAAAGTGATGAACCCTTAAGACATAAGGATAAGCATTTACATGGTTCATCTTTCAAAGGAGCCAAAGTATGAGTAGCTCTAAATAAATAAATAAAAATAAATAAATAAATAAATGGAATTTAAGAAACAAAACAGATGAACATAGGGGAAGGGAAAGAAAAATAAAATAAGATGAAAATTGAGAGGGAGGCAAACCGTAAGAGATACTGAACTCTAGGAAACAAATTGAAGGTTGTTGGAGGGGTGGTAGGTGAGAGGAAGGGATATTTGGGTGATGGGCATTAAGGAGGGCACTGGATATAATGAGCACTGGGTGTTATATGCAACTGATAAATCTCTAAATTCTACCTCTGAAACTAATAAAAAAAGGAAAAAAATAAAAATAAATGAATAAATATAAATAAAAGAATGTCAGCATTTTATTATAAAAGATAAAAAGGAGAGGAGAAATAATTATGTAGGAAAAGCTTTCAGACTGAAACCTTAAAAGAAAGTGGGAGGGCAGTGGGATTGGTTAAGGAGACTCACCAACTGTGTACAGATTTGACAAAATCTTCATAAAACCAATGGAGAATTCTAAAGTAAAATTGGCTCTTATAGAGTCCTAAATTTAGCAGAAATGACCAGTTAGGTACTGGAACCCTTACCCTAAACTATCATCAGGGCTGTCCTGGAAAGGTGAGGTAGATCTTGAAAATACTGTACCTGGAGATAATCCACTATTTTCATTTCTTGCAGCTGAACAAATTCTTTCTTAAAGGGAGATGTAAGCAGCACACCATTATATTTATCACAACAATACACAATCTAAATGCAGGTAGTATAAACTTGGCCACTTAAATACTTTTTCATTTTGTTTTGATTTGATTTTTAAGGGAAATAGTTTTCAAAATACAAAGATTACATTATTTTCTATATATTAATGAATATACACTGTAGAAATGTCATAAGGTAAGGAAGGTTATACTATAACAGAACTTCTCTTTCATATGTCAATGGCCAGAATTTCTTTCCGTAGAAGCTACTACAGTTATTTTTCATGGACCCTTTCAGAGCAATTCTATGCACATAAAAGCATTTGTATGTATGCATGAAGAAACAAAAGCAATTGGCTTGTGATCCACTCTTCACTCAATTACTGGAATTTGCTCCTGGTAAAAGAAAGAAGGCAGGGAGCCTGATCAATATCCATGTAAGCATGCCGATCATTGACCTACCAGTGGAGGGGATGATGGTAATGGCTAGAAATAAAGTCCATATCTAGGAAATGCTTTTAGCACCTACTTTATAATTGCTGATGGTAAGCAAACCTTCAATCTATGGATTTATGAGGAATATATCCTCATTGAATGTAAAGTAAGCTACATAACTTTCTGTGGGTATTGGCAGAGATATCTCGTCACCTAGATGCTTCTCTGTGTATGAGGCAACTCATGTACCTCATTAGAGATCTCTTCCACTCTAGTCAAGACAGTCTATGTGCACTGATGAAAGGGAGGACAAGAGGAGACCTAAGCCTGATTTACAACTGTCTCTTGATATCTTACAATCTTAAAAATTTTAGTAAAATGGGTAAGAGCCTTAATTCACAAAAGTTTCATTTGACAATCCAATTCTTTGTTAGTTCAATATTTATTTTGTGAATTTTCATATTGTTCAGATTCTTTAATAAATTATTTTGAAGAAATTTCCAAATATGGTGCCATCAGTGAATCTCATTCATTTTTATATTTCTACATTATTTGATATTATGATTATAGGAAATTTCATAGGGTTGGCAGGTTTCTGGAGTATTTAATCTCTTCCATTAATGTCTTGCATACTCCAGTAGGCAAGTATCTTTCTGTCATATTAATTATAAATTCTAGTAAGTCTTGATTTCTTATTGTGTAAATATTCAAGCTTTGTTTGTCAATATCATCATGGCTATTTTGAGTATTTTGTATTCCAGTATAAATTTTAGAATCAGCTTGTCATTTTCCACAAAAATTCTGTTGGTATTTTGAGAGATATTCCACTGAATCTATAATTTAATTGATTGAATTGGCATCTTTGTAATACTGAGTAATCAATAAACATCAAATATCTCAATTGATTGCATTTTTTCAAGAATATACTTAATGTTTTACTGAAGTTATTTACATCTTTCATTAGCTATGTTGCTGGTGTTTTGTTTTCTTCTCCTAAATTACCTATAAATTCACTCCTGCATTGTTGCTAGTATTTAGAAATACAGGATGTTGTTTTGTTTTGTTTTTGCATATTAACTTGTATCTCTCAGCCTTAATTGAGTCACTTATTTACTCATTATTTCAAATAGTTTGGTGAATTCTATATTTATACAAGTATGTTTATCTGAAAAATTGAGCATTTTAATTTTCCTTCCCATCTGTGTATCTAATTTAATTTATTTTTGATTATTTCACTAGATAAGACCTCTAGTATACTTTTGCAAACTAAATATTGAATAATACTTTAGAATATTTATCTATAATCTTATGAATATTAATTATCTTATCCTACTGTCTAGGTGAAAATAGTGCTCTTGCCAGTTTAAGGGTGAGAAAATAAGGCTCAGTGAATTACTCTCACTTTCCCGAAGTTAAACTCTTCATATCTGTGCAAATCGGTACTAGAAACCCAACTAACTCATTGTAATTCTTAGGATTTTCCTTTTTCTACTTGTATCACAATCATCTAACTTCAAATTTAGTTGGAAGTACCTTTTCTTCTAACATCGTTAGGATAAGTTTCCTTTTAATATTCTGACTGAGAATCCCCTGAACTAATAAGGTTATGGAAAATCAGTTTCTCCTACCAAAGGCTATAACTGGAGTGGCCACATTTGAATCTTCACTTCTCAAAATTTGTATATGTTTAGACTTACCTCAATAATACTTCATATGTGTACATGTAATGATTACCCTGGTGAAATTTTATGTAACATTTCTATTTGGAAGTTCTCTAATGGTAATATTAACAACTATCCTTCATAAGGTTGGAAATTGCCAGTCCTAAATCTGGTAGTATAGGCCACATCAATATCCCTTTCAACTGTCTATTTCAATGTTTTATGTCTAATATTAAATACCAAATGTCAAAAAGTCCATCTAATTTTTACTGTATATAGAATATTTATAAATATAATTTATAATTATGTTAATAATTATGAAAAAATAATAAAATGCAATTTAAATAAAATTGACACACTTCCATGTAATGTCTGAGCATATTTTTAACTACCTGCATGAGCCTAGTAAGCCATTTTTGATGCTTTATGTGGAATGATTATAGAGGCCATTTGATGTTATTAAATTGCATGAAAAAAACCTACATTTCTCTAGTTGATGAATCTTACCCTTGAGTTTCATTTTATTAAACTATAATTATTAGATCCTCTAATATTCATACAGGAAGAGCCTGTATCAAATTTTGAGCTTAAAACTAAGCAGAAAGAAGATGAAGTGTAATGGGACAGAAAACTAAAATAGCTGTAGGAGTTCCTTTTTAAAAGTATCAAACCATTTAATATCCAAAGCTACAGGCACAAAAATGAAGTTGGATATAGATGCTTTATCATGCATATTGAAGTTGACGTTCTAAAAAGTATGATCCTCAATTTTTAAAGTTTCAAAATATTCTATCTTATACATTAAATTTACCTCAAGATAGGATATATTTTTTTCCTTTTTAGCAATTGAAGTGGTTGGTGTCTGATGCTCCTTCATATTATTCCTCATTTAGAACTGAACTCCTTACACACTATTTAGGTACCCTCAATAGGCCCAGTGTGGTAAGGGATATTTTCATTGTTGGGCACAGGTAAGTTATAGTTCATTGCCTATTCAGGTTCCAAGATAAATTGCACACAGATCCATACAGACCTGTCAATATGACATTGACACTAACATCCAGAGGGATTATAGAGGTAATAAGGTTAAACACTTGAAAACTCTCATCTGTTCATCAGTTAATAGATATTAATACATATTAAGTGAATATTATTTGTCAAACTTTATTCTGGACACAGACGATATAGAGACGAGTGTTTTGGCCTTAAGGAATTACATATTTAAAAAAAAGACAGATATCAACCATCCATACATAAAAAATAAGATAGTTCCTTGTTCTTATAAGTGCTAAGAATAAGCATATAAGGCGATGTGAGGAAGCATGACTGATGAGGAATTTTCCTTTAGCCAGTGTGGTCAGGAAAATTAAAGCCTCAAATTATAAGGAGGCAGCAGTGAAAATATCTTGGAGACGAATGTTCCAAGCAGGAGAAACACAACAGAAAGGACCCTAGTTAAGAATGGACTTGAAATCCTGGAGGATTATAAGCCATCTCACCAGTGTGGCCTTTTACCTTAGTTTCATTTCAGAGTTCAAATGTTTTCCAGATTATATTCATTCATTAAGAAATAAATTTTATAATAATCAAACTAAATGTGTAGCTGAATGATACATAAAATAATAACCTATGAAAGTTCCCTATAATCATATACTAAAAGACTCAGGGCTTTTTATTTAATGCCCATTTTTGAAAGAATTGATATATTTTCCTTTTTTTTTAAATGAAGTTCTGATATTGTAGGGAGATTCAAGACATTTTGCCATTCCTGCTGGAAAGCATATACAGAATATAAAGAAGGAAACCATATAAAATGAACACCAAATGTATGTATCCATATTACTGTAAGGGCCTTATTTTGTCTATTTGTCACAACAAATATGTGATTAATGTTGTTTTGCTTGTTTTCTATCAAGGAAGCTGGTTGACAGAGGGAATATAACCCAGTTAACAGCTAGGTGGGGCTTTCTTGTGGAGATACACATTCAACACTAATCCAAAGTGGGTGGCCTCTAATTTACACTATTGCCTGAAAAAGAGGAGATGTGGAAGGAAGGACGGCACTCATTCCATTACCCTAAAGATGTTCTACTGTTGATTCATATTGTTGAATTGTTTACTTTTACTTCTTTTTTAGGCTTTTCCTTTATAAGAATTTAGAAGCAACACTGTGAATATGACATTTACCTGAAAGAAAAATGGCCAAGTCCGTTGAGAATAACCTGATAATGTATTCATGAATTCCAAATTCAACTCTCAGGATGAAATTCTCTGGTTATTGAAGAATGCCAATTTCTGAAGAGTGAGTCTTACTTTATGTGGGAGTGTGGATCTCTTAAATTTATGACAAATTCAATATTTTGTTGAAAATTTGAAAGTAATAAAACACAATAAAAATGTATCTTTTACCTTATTCTAGGTTCAGAAAGTTTCAGAATCTCGACTATATCTTTATTATAAAAGCAAGCAGGTGAATCTGAATATACTATAAACAATGACTCCCTAACTATAACACAAAGCATGTCAAATAAGTGTTTAATATACTCAATGGATAAACAAACAAAAATGAATAAACAGCTATAGGGATATAATAAATTATGTCGGTTCATATTTAATGCCAAACACTGGAATTTGAAATTGCTAATTAAAGACATTAGTGAATGTCAATACAGCAATATTTTAATGACTCCAAGATAATCCCACAGCAATCAATTTAGATCAGAATGAGTTTATTGTAAAGTGCCAAAGGTGTAAAAAGTGCTTCCTTTGCATTATAAAACAACAATTTCTCAAATGAGTAATGTCTAGTCAAAATTTAACTAGATAATTACTTAATTTGCATTTATTAAGAAAATATAATAACTGGGAGAAAGCTCTTTGGGAAATGACCTAAGAGTTAATAGTTGACTTAGATAAACAGTATTGCCTTAATTTCTGAATACACAAACATATTAATAATAGTAACATGTCAGAACAACAGCAAAAACAACAAAACCCAATAATAACAACAAGTAACATGATATTTATTTGACAGAAAGCTGGTGTCAATTTCATACTTGGTGGAGAGGTACTTTGTCTGGTGGGTTAAATAAGAACGCAAGCTTCAGTTTTGTTTGTTTGTTTGTTTGTTTGTTTAATGTCTGGTTTTCCTAGACGCAGGGAAGCATGTCTATTTTATTTCTGCACTTACATAAGTGGAGATAAAAATAAATACCTTCATGAAATTTGTTTGTTTCCATATTATTCCAAAAGGATCTAAACTTTGTGCACTCCCTTCGTGATATTGCAAGCAAAAAAAGCCTGAAAAAGACTCACACTTAAGGTCAAATATCTCTCTTTCATTTAATAAGTGGTCTAATCTAACTAATGGGGCTCTTTTGGACCATGGTGCTGCCAGCAGGAGATTCTTATTAACGACAAAGTGGAGAACGGTAACAACCTTCAGAGCTGGGCTGAGAGGTGATTTGGAGTTCAAATAGGTTAGAGGAGTATCTAAAGTTTTGTGACAATAAAGGCACCAAGAGCAAATGTTGAAGCTGATAAAGAGAATCAAGAATTAGAAAAATATGGAGGTAAAAGTAATAGATTTCAAAATGAATGACAGAATTTGCAGCTCTTTTCATCAAGAAGTACTATTTTCTCACCCTTTGAATCAAAGCTCGCTTTGTTATTTGGTTTGACCCATAGAATATAGCATAAATTACATTGTGCCAGTCCAGAGCATACAAGAGGCTTTGCAGATTTTGCTTTCATGCCTTATAATTCTACTGCTATGTGAACCAGCCCCAAATGGTCTGTGATACATCACAGTCACCTCCATCACTTCAGTAGAAAGCTTGCCATTGCCCAACATGTGAAAGTGACCATCTGGAACAAAACATTCACCAGTAAAACATTCAACTTTTTACAGAGATATGAATGAATAGGCTTATATCTACAATCTCAGCCCAGACCAGAAGAAAATAGGAGAATTATTAGCTGACTAACTAGTTTTAAGACACTAAGGAATCATGAAGAAGCAGATAATGTGAACAGTCCAATAACAAGGAGGCAGATTGAATCAGTAATTAAAAATCTCCCAACAAAGAAAAGCCCAGGAGCAGATGGCTTCCATGCTGAATTTTATCAAACATTTGAAGAATTATTGCCAATCTCTTTCAAACTCTTCCAAAAGTTTGAAAGAGGGAAACACTCCCAAACTTATTTTATGAGGCCAGCATTACCCTGATATGCCAGCCACATAAGGACACTACAAGAAAATTATAGACTAATATCCTTGATGAATATAGATGTAAAATTTCTCAGCAAAATATTAGTTAAACAAATTCAACAGTACATTAAAAGAATCATACACCGTGATCAAGTGGGATTTATCCCTGGATCTAAAAATGGTTCAAAATACACAAATCAATGAATGCAATACACCATATTCATAGAATGAAAGATAAAAATCATGTGATCATCTCAATATTTGCAGAAAAAGCATTTGACAAAATTCAAATCCTTTCATGATAAACAGTATCAACAAATTGGCTATAAAAGGAATGTACTTCAATATGATTAAGGGCATATATAGAAAGACTACAGCTAACATCATACTCCATGATGGTGAAAGTTAGACAGTTCTCTTCGAAGATCAGGAATAAGACAAGGGTTCCACTTTCACCACTTTCATGTAACATAATATATGATACAATTTTTATGATATATAACATATGATATATTGCATATAATAATACAACATATCATATATTATATTTTCTTTCATATCATATAATATTTTATTAATATAAAATATGATCTAATATATAGTATAGAATACATGATATATAACATATTATATATCAATATAAAAGTTATTTTTGTGGGGATATTCATAAGAGGAATTTCTGAATCTTAACTTTATAAACTAACATATTTCAATAAATATGAGTATAGATATATTTAAAGCAATTCAGAATATCTCCTATCAAAATCTTACTTGAAGAAAAAAATTGCTTAGCAATTAGTGGTCCCTTTGTTATTAATTTTGTAAAACTAAATGTTTTATAGTTGATATGCAGCTATTCATAACAACAGTTTCAGGTAAAACACAACTTGTAAACAACACTCCTACATCCTTTGGAAAAAAACATAGTGTAAGCGACTTGAGAGAACTTTTACCCATTCGTTCATTTGTTTATGGATTCTTTCATCAAAAATTTCTCCTTGCCTCAAGTGACTTAAACACCATGTTGACAGACCCTGCTCTGAAGGTGCTTTTGATATAATGGGTCAGAGACACATGCCTTTATAATATGAGAATAATTGATACAAGAATAAAAGCACAAAGAAATAGTATTTTTTATCTTGGCTTGATGGCAAAAATAATTCATAGAGGAAGTGACACTTGATTTGAGTTTAAACTGCATCGTTTTTCATATCAATAGATTGGGAGAGGACTTTCCAAACAGGAAACAGTTTTACAAGGTCTTGCTTCCATAGAAAACCTTTAAATATAATATTTTAAAGAGTGTCTCCACCAAGTGATCTATGCAAATTTTTTTCATTTACTGTTTAAAATATATGTTATTTAAAATAGATATTGGTAAATATATGAAGTGAAAAATGATTTCTCGGGCGTCTGGGTGGCTCAGTCGTTAAGTGTCTGCCTTCAGCTCAGATCATGATCCCGGGGTCCTGGGATCGAGTCCCGCATCGGGCTCTCTGTTAGGCAGGAAGCCTGCTTCTCCCTCTCCCACTCCCCCTGCTTGTGTTCCTGCTCTCGCTATCTCTCTCTCTGTCAAATAAATAAATAAAATCTTTAAAAAAAAAAAGAAAGAAAAATGATTTCTGACTTAAAGAAGCATGAACATAAGCTAGAAAAACTCTTTATATTAATTTTGAGACAGAGAAGGTGAGAGAGAGAGAGGAAATGAATCCATAAAAATCTCAGGTACAGAAGAGTTATATTTAGTAGATTTGAGATATAGTCACAATTCTATTATATGTCAGTAAAACATATATAAACCATGTTTTAAAAAATGAAACAACACACAGACACAAACACACAAAAATACTCTAATGTCCCAGTTGAATAATATAAACTTCAAGTATCTTCTTGCTTTAGCACTGACTTTTTAAAGTGTTTTTGTGTAAAATCAAAAACAAATACAGACATATATACATGCAAGTACATATATATTTACTTTCATATGCAAATGCAAACATATATCCTATACATAATCATATGTACATGTAGATACACATGTACAAACAAAAGGAGTAAAAGCAGTGCTATATACCGAAAAATCTGAAATTTCTAATAGCTTAAAACATAATCTTTTTCTCTGTCTGGTGATTCGATGTTAGATCTCCTAAAATTTAAGTTAAATGCAAACTTGCTGTTTGTCAAACAATGTAGACATAAGGAGAGGAAAATATTCATGGCTCACAGGGAAAATAATTGTAATTATAATCCACATGCCTGCAGTTGTGATAACAAAACCTGGCTTTAAAAATGTTTAGCTCTAGAATCCTAATGGGCACCAAAGGAGGGCTCAAACATCTTTCTATTGTTTTCTTATTTGCATACATTGGTGAGGCATTGTTTGTTTGTCTGATTCTGTGTATTTCTTTTCTTTATGAGGCTGTATATTTTTGTGTTTGTGTATGCATTTGTGAGTCTATTTATTTCTTGCTTTCCATTTATTTTTACTATTGTAATCATAACTCTTTTTCCTCCCCTTTTAAACTATTTTTCTTTTTACTCTAATAGCTTTCTAAATCATGTTCTTTCCACGTAATTAGCCACAGTATTCTATTGAAATAAGCCCCCCCCTTTTTTTTATTTGGCAAAAAAGAGATGGTATTTGTTGATCCTATTATTGAAGAATAAATGAGCCATATGTTTTATATAACTCTTTGAAATATACTTGCGTTTTATAAATAGGGATCTTTATTTTGTGAAGGTTTCTGGTCCTCAATGGAAATAAAAACTACAACATGGTAAAATAAATATTGGTGACATAGACCTGGCAACATAACATTTTATTATAAAACATCTATAGAATTTTCACACATCAGACATTATTTCTAAGATCAGCATTTAGAAGCTAATGTTACATACTAACAGTACAGATATGTTTATTTTTATTAGTTTGCCACATTTATTGGAATTTAATTAAAATATAAGAACAGAGCATATATTTTAACTGTAAGTTTATGACTCCTGACATAGGTATATATCTTTAAAACTATAACCACAGTAAAAAAAAAATAGGTATAAACCATTCCTAAATATTTTGTAGTACCATTTTGTAATCTCTCCCAATATTACACCTAGTATTTCCTAAATTTTATACAATTAGAAACTCATAGCAGGTACTGTTTTTCGCTCATCCTCTTTCATGAACCATAACTATCTCGAAATTGATCCATACTCTAGAATGTACTAATCATGCATTTCTTTGTACTGTTGAATAGTAGTCTGTTGCATGTATATTTCAAGTTTTTATCCACTCATCCCTTGATGGCCATTTGGTTAATTCCAGTCTTGCCCATGACAAATAAAGCTTCTGTGAACATTAATGTACAATGTTTTATGAGTATATACCTTCATTTATCTTGAGTAAATAAATATCTGAGTAAAATTTCTAGAACATAATAGATACATACTTAAATTATTAAGAAATTGCCAACTTATTTTCCAATATGTCTTACCAGTTTACATCCTTATTAGTAGTTGGTCATAATGAAGTGTCACTTTCATATATTGTTGGATTGGACTTGATAAAATTATATGTATTCTTTTTGCCTCTCTCTTCATAAGATTTATTAATTTAGAATTTTGTTTATATGTATGTATATATTTTGTATAAAGGTAATGTTGACCTCATACAACGACTTCTCCTTCTCAGGAAGTTGTTGTTTTTTTTTTTTTTTTTTTTGAGTTCATATATTTTTTTTTCCTTAATATTTGATAAAATTTACCAGTTGCTTCCTTTGGCCTAAAGGACTTCCTTTAACCTTTTAATAGCACCGATCTGCTGGTGACAAAATCACTCAACCTTCATATTACTGAAAATGTCTGTATTTCACCATCATTTTTAAAAGTGATTTTTTTTTTCCGGATCAAGAAACATTAATCTCTCTTTGAAATTTGCTGATCTGGCTTGCACATCCCCCTATTCCAGTATCAGTCAAAAAATTAAAAATAAATATATCTAAAGGAAAACAGCAATGTTCAAAGACTCAAGTTATCTCCAGTAAGTTAATATATGTCTGGAATTTAATTTTTTATGAGAAGAGGCAAATGAAGATATGACTTGTTTATTGACTGACAATATTAAAAAGCAGAAATAGACCCACAAAGATTTCAAATGGTACAGATATTCTACAGTGATTTAAAGTAAGTATGCTTACAATGATTTTGACAAAGAATTAAAATATAAAAACAAAGAAAATTTCTAGAACTAAATATAATAATAATAATAATAATAAAGGTAATAAAAACTAAAGACAGAAAATATCTTAAATGCAACTACAGAAAAATACATATCACCTTTACAGGACAGTTAACGTCACTTTTGTTTCTACATATTCCTTATATTAACTGAATTCAAACAAAAAATCTAAAATCTTAGCTGGGTTTTGGGGTTTTATTAAAGTTATCTATGAGGGCATTAGAGAACATAACACATAAGAACTGAGGATAATTTATTTTGATTGGAGAAAGATAAATAAAAGTAAGCAATGATAACTATAAGTTTAGCATGGGATCACATATGGATTTTCAAGACATCATTCCTTTTCTCACTTATCAGATCCATAATGAATATAAAAATACAGTATATTGTGTTAGCAAGAATGTGGGTAATCATGGATGTTTATATATTGCTGGAAATACACCTCTCTTATTCTCTGGGAAAGACAATTTGACAAATCGTAACAAAACATAAAATTACACAAATCCTTTATTCCAGTGGTTCTACACCTGGAAATTTAAACAGAATACAGAAAACCTAGTTTTCTTTTTTTAATATGATACAAAGTTAAGTGTAAAATATGGTCATAGAGATACTTGGCAAAGCTACGGGTTCCTTATGTCAAATATTGAATACTGGTTTTATTTAAAAAAATCAAATTATAAATATTGCAGTTGGGGGCTTAAATATAGGCCTCATTAAAGGAGAAATAAAGTAAGAACATTCACACACTAACACTTTTTGTTAAGCTCCAAAACTTAATTAGTGTGATATTTTAGTATAGAAGCAGAATATTAATAGTAAAACGTTTTTAAAAAAGATTTTATTTATTTATTTGAAAGAGAGAGAGTGAGAGAGAGAGCATGAGCGGGGGGAGGGGCAGAGGGAGAAGCAGACTCCCCGCTGAGCGGGGAGCCCAATGCAGGGCTCAATCTGGGATCATGACGTGAGCCAAAGGCAGACGCTCAACCGACTGAGTCACCCAGGCTCCCCTAAAAATTTTGTTTTTATAAAGTAATCTCTCTACACTTCCTTCCAAATTATATGTGTAAAATAAAGTGAGACAATGATAGTAGAGAAAAATATTCCAAGTAAATATTCTCTAAAACATTTTTCAAAAATATGTAAGCTCTACCATATGTTTCTACATATATTTATTAATCTTCTAATCACTAAATTATTCAATATGTACAATGAATATTTGCTATGAATTTATATTTACAAATATGGCATAGTATATATCTTAAGAACTTTTTTTATCAGTTTGGGAAAGATAAAAATGTGTCCATTAAATAATTTTGTGAAAATATAAGACTATCTTAAACCAAATGTCAAGATTTGTGGCATAAATAAGAAATACAGAAAGAATTCGAAGGAAAGAAAATCTAGGCAGTCTGCATATTGGAAATATATTTCTTAGATAACTTCAGCTTCGTGTAGATGAGTGTACCACTATTCATACAGTAGGAAGAAGAAATTTCAAAGAAATTGTAACAGCATGAGAAATGTAGGGCAGCTATGTATGATTTCACTGATTTGCAAATATTCTGGTATAGCGGGTGATATAATTTGGGGAAAATCTGGAGAGTTGCACTTTTTAAGTTTGCAAAGAAATATAATTAATTCAATTCTATATAATATTGCCAAATTTATTATCAAAAGACTAACAAATTTCTATTTTTTTGAAAATCAATATTTTTGCTGTTAGCTTTTAAACTAAATTTCTAAAATGTTGATGTATTCCACTTAAAGTTTGATATCTCTAAAATTCACTTCAAGTGGAGGGTTTCAATACTCATTTCTTTAAATTCTTCATCATTCCAGGCCAAAACCATGGACACCATTAACTGACCTTTTATTTTCATACTTGAAAATCTCAAACCCACTTTCTCTTGGGAAGATAAGCATTTCTACTGGAGTCTTCCTGAGAGTGCTCATTAATTAAAACCTCCATTTGTACAATTTGAAAAATAAAAGAAAGGATAACATGGAGTGCAAATGTCACTTTTATTGAAGACACAAACTAAACTGGATGAGTATTTTAATATAAGACAAATATATCTGCTAACACAACCATAGACTAAGGCTGATTTACCTGTCCATTTGTAGGCAGGAGTCTCTGCATCTAAGACAGTCATGATGGAGCAGACAATTGGTACTTTCTGTGGGCAAAAACTACCAAGAGGAATTTTCAAAACAATTGTAAGCTAATACTTTGTTTAAAATGTTTCCACAAATTAGAGGGTTAAACTGTTTGTAAACTTTTGATAAATATGTACTAAATGCAAATATAAATAAGGATTAATTCATATTTTAAAACATAATATTAAATCCAGAGTTTGTAAAGAAAAACATCTGTATAAAAAAATTCATGTATAAACTACTCCTGATAATCCATTATATAAACTTGTATGCCATCCATAAAAAGTAATGGCTTTAATATAAACACAGTTCTCTTAAACCACCAAAGAATTAGGAAAAATGGGCCAGTAGTTTCACAAATAATTCAAGAAATAATACAAACAAAACCTCACTAATAATGTAACTGGTGATAAAAGAACTATATTTAGTGAAATATCTGGATACTATTTAGGTGACCATGTTAGAAGATTTCTTTCTATGTCCATCTTTTGGAGTTCCTTTTATCATGAACTCTTTTCTGACATATATGGTTTATTTTCTGTGGACTAAACTTTATAATTACCCTTTAGCTTCCTTGGAGAAGTTTATTTTTTCATATTCCTGCATTTATATTATTTTCCATAGTTAATTTTTGAGTTGGTCTTGTTTTGGGATATCCCTTGATTTTGATAATAAAACAATAAAACAAATAAGTTGTCTTTTTAACTTCCCACGTTGGAGAGATTAAGAAATAGCAAATATTTTCTTAAATGTTATATAATAGAAATTAGAAACCTTGAAAATTTTTTTCAGTGCACAGTATTTTTCAGTAAAATATACAGAATTTTCTTTTCATTGATTTTATGTGTCCCATATTGTGTTTAAAGGATTTTATTTTGATTTCTTTTGCTCTCTCCTTTTCTCTCTGATGATAATTGGGGAAAATTTAACAGGAATTTTTAACATTTGATTATGGTGATAATTTAACAACTATAGTTTAACTCACTAGAATTACCTTTGTAATTATAGTGTATAAAATAATCTGTTAACACTATAGGCTACCTTCTAGGCTATGAACGGTAAAACTTGGCCAGTGTCCGCTAACAAAGAGAAACTGTAAGACGAGATAAATTTTGAGAGATAATTCAGACAAAGATGACCTTCACCACATCAACATGATTGTTTCAAATAGATAAGTTAATTCATAGGTCTACCTATCATCTTTATTAGCTTAATATCATCTACTCCATCTTTTTTAGTTTTCCATAGATGTAGAAAAATTTCTAGAAAACTAGAGCTCCTTATAAAAAAATCCAAATATTTGAAAGCAAATGGCTATATTCTCATTTTCATGCTATGAAATAATACTTTTGGAATCATTTTCATCTCCTTTGAACCCTCTAGACTGTCAACATTATTCTGATTTTGAGAAAAATGTAGTTCTACTATAGCCAAATGGAAAACCAATATGAAACAGTTAAATTTCTTCACAAAATATAGGGAAAAAAAACCATTATTTTTTGGTCTATGAATAATTATAATCATTTTACTATTTCTTAATACAATTTTGTTTCTAAACAGTGGTATTTATTTTTGTTCACATTGAACTTATAATTAGTGTCATCATAACTTTTTTGTTTTGTTTTGTATTTTCCTTCTTTATTCTATATTTAACCTTTTTTGTTGTTTGATTTCTACTAGGTTTATTGATTCTTTGTCCCTAAGTAAACCATTTTCCACATTTTTTTCTTTAGAAAAATCTTTTTTTCTGCAAAAAAAGTCTAAATGATTTTGTATATTTCCTCTGTATGTAATATATCTTTTATTGTTAATTACAGTACTAATTTCAATATAATGTAAATCAAGATTGACTCTTCTTTTTTTTTTAAGATTTTATTTATTTATTTGACAGAGAGAGACACAGCGAGAGAGGGAACACAAGCAGGGGGAATGGGAGGGGGAGAAGCAGGCTTCCCGCGGAGCAGGTAGCCCGACGTGGGGCTCGATCCCAGAATCCTGGGATCATGACCTGAGCCGAAGGCAGACGCTTAACGACTGAGCCACCCAGGCGCCCCAAGATTGACTCTTCTTAAAATCAAACAATATATTCTCTAATACTGACCAAAATTATTTATATTTTAGTCTGGGTTTAGTTAGTCATCTCTCTATCAGTATAATTTAAGCAAGACTGAAATTTTAATGATAGAGACCTATGAAATATAAATAATCACTTTGAGCTGATACTATCTTTTGCATACACTCATTTGATTTCTCTGAACACATGTATTCAATTTTACATCAACAAAATGTATATAAACTTCTTTGGGTTCTATAAATTCTTTACAAATTACCACCTTGCACAGAATTTTAATTTGACATATGTAGTTTCCTTTTTTTAGTAAAAAATATAATTTGTGAACTTTTCTTATATCCTAGGAGTTATAGATTCTATGAACCTATAAATAAGGGAGACTTGCAAGTGAAGATTTGTATGCATGTATACATGCATGCATGCATTTATATGCTTCTTCAGTGCAAAAGTTCACAGATATCTTCTTTCTGTAAGTAGAAACAGAAATTTCCCACGGCTTAGATACTCCTTATTTTAGTAAGCATCAATTAAAAGAATCACTGAGTCATCTATATATGAGAAAATTTGCCATTCATTCAATAGGGGAATTTATTTATTTATTTATTCATTTATTTATATTGAGATATGATTGATATACAACATTATATTAGTTTCAGGTGTATAACATAATGATTTGATATTAGTATATATTGCAAAATGGCCTCTACAATAAGTCTAGTTAGCAGAGGAACTTTTTAACATTCTTAACATTCTTTTCAGTTGGTTTTACTTCTCCCCCCTAAGACATTAGTGTTTGTTTTGGTAAAATAATACAGTATTCAAATGCCTTAATTTTTAAAATTCAAGGATGGTTGTGAAAGGAAAGGTTCATTTTCACAGAGTTCTAGGATTCTCTGTAGAAGAGAATCATCAAGACTAAATCTTTTCAGTTTATAATTTAAGGTTATTGGATATTGTCCAATGATTTTAGATGGCCCAACTGAAATTTTTGGCAATCCTAAACATGACAATTTATCTTCAACCATAGCTTCTAAGATGAAGTCCATCAGAGGAAAAGGGGATGGTTATCAAGTATATCAGGCTTAAATTTACCATCCAGATGCCAGATGAACCAACCTGGGGCCTGGGCACAGTATAATGCTGGGCAGCCAATACCTTTCATAGCATGAAAATGACATAATGGACAAGCTTTCTAAGTTTTGGTTCTTTGTATCTTCAAAATAAGAAGCTATATAGCTTCAGTGTCCTGAGTGATATTTAATTTGAGGCTTCTTCCCTGGGTATGATACTGAGAGAATAACATCACCATCACTTGCTAAACCACAATTAACTGCGCTAAGATCTCTTATGATGTCATTGTTTAAAAAGTGGGGATTAAGATTTATTCTCAGAAAAGATATTTGCAAATAATATACAGAGTAAGATGTTAATATTCAAAATACATAAAGAACTTACACAACTAAACACCAAAAAGCAAACAATCCTATTTAAAAATGGGCAGAGGATGTGAATAGACATTTTCCCAAAGAAGACATACAGATGGTGAGCAAACTGATGAAAAGATGTTCAACATCACCAATCATCAGAGAAATGCAAATCACACACACAATGAGATATCACCTTACACCTGTAAGAAAGGCTAAAATAAAAAAGATAAGAAGTAACAAGTGTCAGCAAACATGTAGTAAAAAAGGAATCCCTGTGCACTGTTGGTAGAAATGTAAATTGGCACAACCACTGTAGAAAACAGTATGGAGTTTCCTCAAAAATTTAAAACTAGAAATACCATAGAATCCAATAATTCTACTACTGGGTATTTACCCAAAGGAAATGGAAATAATAATCTGAAAAGATATATGCATGCCTATGTTGAATGCAGCACTATTTACAATAGCCAAGATATGGAAACAAACTAAGTGTCCATCAATAGATGAAAGGATAAGAAAGATGTGAGACACACACACACACACACACACACACATATTTATAAACACACACTGTGTATACATACTCCCACAATGGACTGCTACACAGTCATAGAAAAGGATGAGACCTTGCCGATTGTGACAACATGGATGGACCTAGGGAACCTAGACGGTATTATGCTAAGTGACCTAAGTCAAATTTAGAAAGACAAGCGCCATATTATTTCACTCCTATGTGGAATCTAAAAAACAAAACAAGTGAATAAACAAACAAAAAGCAGAATCAGATCTAAAAATACAAAGAATGAACTGATGGTTGCCAGGGGGAGGTGTGTATGGGGATGGGCAAAATGGGTGAAAGGAATTGGGAGATAGAGGCTTACAATTATGGAATGAATTAGTCACAGAAGAAAGAGGGCAGAATATAGGGAATATAATCATATACAGCACTATGGTGACAGATGGTAGCTACACTTTGGTGAGCATAGCATAACTTATAAAGAAGTTGAATCATCATGTTGTACACCTGAAACTAAGATAACATTGTATGTCAACTATACTCAAATAAAAAAAAAAAAAGATTTATTCTCAGAAAGAATTGTGAGATTTCTTTCCTTCTTTAAAAAGAGAATTAATTGTGGGAATAGCAAAAACAATATTATGTTCTTGTGAGCCTTGTTTTACATTTGACAGTATCTTAGGGAAATATAAATGATCATAGTGGAAATCTAGCCCAGAATTATTTGAAAGCAAGAAAAAGGATTCCTATTGAGGGGCTGATTTCAGCTAGCGCTTATGGCTTCAAGAAAGAAAATACAGATTTTACCACAAGCTTGGCATGTGGACTTTTAAGCAAGGGTTTTAGTTATTTTAAAAATCAGTACATTATTTGTATCTCAAACTACCTTTATAGATATTGGGAAGAATATAAGCTTTTAAATGACACAGGCTATGAAATAAGCATTAATTAAGTCAACAATTTATAGTACTTTGAATTAAAAGCTAACATGATCTAGGAAAAGACAAAATTCTGCATAGATTAAATGCAGAAATAAACACAAGGTAATTAACAAAGAACATTATTATCTGGTCAGAGGAAGATGCAAAATATACTTAGATGACATTTTAGTGTGAGTTTTCTTACTGTTTCTAATCACCTCATCAAGGTATTAAAGTGGAAAGAGAAGAAATTGCTCCACTTCAAGAAATGCAAGCAATGCCATTACACAGATGAATGAATACCAACCATTTGTCCTTTTTGTTTTTTATTACATGTTCCTCCTTTATTCCATTTAAGCTATATTTCCTCAGTATTCTCTTCTTACACTCAGGTTGGTCTCAACAGAGTTAACAAGTACAACATAATTGTACAAAAATGACTTATTTTCCTGTGCAAGTGACTGGTATACTGGCAAAATATATTTTACTTTATGTTCTCTATACAAGATTATTCATAGTAGAGTATTTGGGATTTATTTTTCTACCAGCAGGATTAAATAGATAGTATAAAATGCTACCTGTATCTTCTAAGTTAATTTTATAATCTCATTTTCTTAAGTTTAGGTCTTTTAAGAATTAATATCTCTGAAAAAATCATTTTATCTAAAATGTTGCTAATTTCAGGGAATGGTTATATAGTTAGAAGTAGTAATAGAGGGCATAAGGATGTAGATATGAAAAGAAGTGGACATATTGAAGAGATAAGAAGAAATCAAATCAGTGGAGCTTTATAATTGGTTGGAAGAGAAGGAGAAAATAGAGAGGAACAGTTTAAAGTCAACACCCAGTATGGGTATAGACCAGGATATACCCAGTATGGGTATAAATCAGGATAAGAAAAATATAAATTTATGAGGAAATATGATAAGCTGAGGTTTGAACATGTTAAGTTTGAGAGACTTGGGAGTCATTCAAGTGCCAATTCAAGCCATGACACTACAAACAGATTTCACAAGACAATTGGCTAAATACACGGGCAGGATTCACTTACAGTTATTATTGCCAAGTAACTGGATGGGATCATCGCAGGAAACTTAGTAAGAACAAAAGAGGAAGATCTAGTGCACAAGTGTATGGGACACAAATACATCATTGATGGGCTGAAAATGAGGCTTGTGCTAAAAAGAAGCCAGGGAAAGAGATCTTCCCACAAGACCTGGCAGTGAGGAACATACAACATATTTGACAAATGGAAAGTATTCCACCATGGCTAAAGGTGAAATTCAAAATTCATATCTAAAATAGAAAACTGAAATCCAAATGACTTATGGTCTCTAACCTCAGAGAAATTGATAGCCTGAACACCTTGGGTTAATGAGTTATTTTGTAGAGAGGAGAATATTGGACTGAGAAATTATTATCCATAAATCCCATTCAGAGGAAACTAAAATGCTATTGCTTTATTCTGTAAAATAATGACATAAAGAACCCACTTGGAAGATTGGCCAAGTAAGATATTGAAATATATTAAAATTGTGACATAAGCATTTTTGAACAAAAATCGCTTCATTCTGACGAGAGTTTTATTATTTGCCATTATTGTTTTGAAATTTGTTTTTTGTTTCCTTCTGTTTATATTCAGTGGTTTTTATTTCAAGATATTTAATACAGACATCATAGGCTGTAGTTATGTCTATTGTGTTTCATAATAACCTACATTGTATTAAATTTGAAAATATTGGAGATATGTATGTATGCATAGCGCATTATATCATTTTTTTTTCTATACAGCATCTTTTTAAAACCAGATCATTCTTCGCTAGAATCTGATATTGGGCATTGTTGAAAAATCCACATTTTTAGCTATTACATTTATTTTTTCCTTCTATTCTATCTTACACATGTAATTTATTTTATCTCTCAATAGTTTAAATGTGGTTTAACTTTTTAAATTAATGTTTCAGAATATGAAAAGCAGGAAATAAATTAAGAGAGGTCAGTTCTTTGAATTAAATAAAATTAACTCTTGGGAAAAATCATAAATCTTTCATGGTGGTTGAATACAGAGTGCTTAACTCTATTAATTTGCAGACATAATTGAAAATAATGAATAATGCTTCCCCCAGATTGGGATATACAGTTTGAGAGAAAGTAAGACTTTTCCTTAAACACAGATCTTAAAATTTTCTATGGTTTTCTTTTTTCTTTTCTTTTTGGAAAAAAATCTTTTTCATGTGCTCTGGATACAAATTTTAGATTATAGTTAAAATAATAAACCGTATTCAGTAAGCAGTCTAATATACAATGGGCCTCAGGAAAAGATAGTGACTGGGTGCCTAAAAGTCTTTAGACCTTACAGTCTTTTCTTTCCTTTTCTTTGTTTCTCATTATCTGTTCTTTCATAATGTGATTTTTTCTTCCTTTCTGAGTTCATGTAAACAGGAAGAAAGATTTCAGAGATTGACTTATATTTTCCTACTTCAAATAAAAACATACTAACTTTAGTTGCCTTATTCATAATGAAAGAATTATAGTTTAGGAAACCTATCCCAATAAGAAAACTTTTTTATTATTTTGGATAGTATGTACAACTTAAAACCAAGAATAATATTTTTAAATGTTCAATAAGAAGCATTTATTAAAAGGGACTACTCCACAAACTCTGTCAACCAATGTTGTAAAATATGGCACTAACATTCAGTAAATATGACACAGTTGGACTTTTGTGTGTGCATTCAAATATACTATATATAAAAGGTCATATCTATTATCTATCATTTACCTAGCTCATATATAACAAATGTTTTAAACAAATCCTTCCAGTCCTTGAACTTACTACTTAGTGCCTTTAACAAACAAGGCATACTCTTAGAATGTGATATATTATTTTTTTTTTTTTTTTTTTAAAGATTTTATTTATTTATTTGAGAGAGAGAATGAGAGAGAGAGAGAGCATGAGAGGGGAGAGGGTCAGAGGGAGAAGCAGACTCCCCGCCGAGCAGGGAGCCCGATGTGGGACTCGATCTTGGAACTCCAGGATCATGACCTGAGCCGAAGGCAGTCGCCTAACCAACTGAGCCACCCAGGCACCCGAATGTGATATATTATTGATGCAATTCTTTTCTTGGTCCTCACTCTCATTTAGAAACAACCAATACAATTAATCGATGTAGTAAAATATGTGATAAAATCTTATTTCACAATAGATTTTGCTAGCTAATCAGAAAGCAAAGTACATGTGAAAATAATGACTTGGCTATGAATTCATCTTTTAAAATATAATAAATAAGTTAATGTAATTGATTTTATTTTAAAAACATGCTTTATTGTAAGCATTAGCACTAACCACAAGTAGTCTGATCCTTTTCTCTCTTGGCACATGACAGGATAACACTTCCCCACACACCTGAGGTCAGATGTGGCCCCATTACTTACTCTGGCAATGACATATGAATGCTAATCGTTTGTGACATAGTTGCCATAAACTTGTAGTTGGAGTACATCCTTCTCTAGTTTCCTCTTCCCTCTGCCACAGTTACCCTCAATGGTTCAGATCATGATTACTCCATTTTTATGTGCTTTTGGTAAGGATCATGATGAACATGTAACAAGAATGAGAACTATAATGTTTATCTGGGTTATCAAAAGAGAAGGAAATGTGTTATAATAATATTACTCATTCCTTTCATTTATGTGAAATGTATTTTTATACTAAAATAAAACATTCTCATAGTGAATAGTTGTAACAAAGTACTTATGTCAGAACTAATGATTAAAATGGTATATCTGTACATTCATGAAACAAGGTCTCATTTATATTTATATTATGAAGGACAATATAGAACTTCAGATACTGAGATTTTACAATTTGATTAAGGCTTAAAATGCACAAAAATATTTATTCATTGACTCACTGGTTCAAAAGATTCATTAATTTTAAATGAGCTAATATGTGTAAAGCACTTACACATATTAAGAGCTATAAAACTGTTAGCTGCTATTATTATTTTTCATTTGACAAATACTTTTTGAGTCCAATATAATATTGTTCTAGGCATCAGAAATATAGCACAGAACAAAACAGAAAAAAATAATGCCATTGTTTAATTTATATTCTTATAGAATCAGACACATGATTCTGAAAGAAATGACTTCTATAAAATTATTAGGAAATAAAATGAAGCATGTGGGAGGACTGGGAGTCTGTTGTCTAAAGAAGGGCATTCAGTTTTAAATATGAAGAAAGGGATGATTTTATTCAAAAGGCAACATTTGGCCAGATCTTAAGAGTGGGCAGTCTGTCTAGCTGTCTGAGGAGACAGCTTTCTAGGCTACACTGTTAGGCTAGAGCACACCTGGTAATGCTGCTGAGAACAAGGTGGCCAGTACAGCAGACTTCTAGTGAGCATGAGAGGTCTTCCCACAAGACCTGCTAGTGAGGAACATACAGCATATTTGCAGCAATGGTATATAGTACAAGAGGCAAAGATGAAACCCAGAGGCAACTGTGGGTCAGATCCTGGAGGGATTCCTGGGTTGTTTAAATAATTTAGGTCAGTTATTTATGAGACAGAAAGTCATTGAAGAGTTAAAGCAGGGTAGTGGACTGCTGTGGCTTACATTTTGAAAGGATCACTCTACTTGTTTGTGTTGAGTAGAATGTAAGGGGATAAATGCCTAAGAGGGAAATGAGATTAAAGGTTATTATAGTAGCTTGGACAAGGTGGTAATTGTGCAAGCGGTAAGAGGTCAAGTATTGGTATATTTTGAAGATAGAGGCAACAGTATTTGCTGATGGAAAGAATGTAGAACATGGGGAAAAAAGGAATCAAAGGTAAGGTATTCATTAACTAAGATGGGGAATATTGTGGAGGAAAGTGTTTGACAAAGCAATATCAGCTTGTCCTAACTATTCCATTAATAACTGTTTGAAACCTTAATATGTGCAGTTTCATGGTCTGGATGAGGATATGTTGTCTTGACTAAAATGAGCACAGGCAGGATCAGAAACAGGGAACTACTGTGGATATATATATATATATATATATATATATATATATATATATATATATATGTCTCTCCTCTGTCTCTCCAAGGTATCACCAGCCATCCAGGACACTGTCAGATCTTGTTGGTCCAATTGCTAATCATCTTGTCTTTCTACATTGATTCACCTTCTGCTGACATTAGATACTATGTCTAAGTAAGGATCATTCTTGAAGAGTTCTTTTTTCTTTAATTTTCTACCTGGTTTTTCAACTGTAGTTGAATTTTTCCCTCCTTATAATGAAATAAATCCCAGATAAATCAAATATTAAATAAAGGTGAATAAAGCTACAACTATATTGGAAAAATATAACTGATTATTTCTATTAGCTTTAAATGTGGAGATCATAACAACATATAGTATAAAGGAAAGGATGGGTAATACTGCATTTAGAATTTCCTTAAAAGAATCTTTGTAACCTAAATGTCTGCCAGCTCAATAGTTGCTCCAACATAAGAACAGGTCTCTGTCCTCTTATGTAGTTATTAATGAGAAGCTCCGAAGGGTCAAAACTTTAAACTGTAGTCATCATTTCATAGCAATTTATCCCTATTGACTTTCTACAACACACTGAGTGAATTGTTTAACTGCCACAACCCATTATGAGAGTCTAATATTTATGCAGTGGTTAAAATTTCTGATTGATCTCAAATTTCTTTGGAGCCTGGAGAAACATCAAGTTCATGAAGTAATGGGAAGGTATTTATTTCTCCACACTGTCAGCCACATGTCTCTAAGGCCCCAGAACAATTTTGCTTATGCCCGGTTTCACAAAGAATTTTGGAACTGTTCTGTCAAAATGTTCTAATTCCTATATCTTTAGTGGTTTCATATCAATTTAAGGGAATCTGTGGGTGAGAAATCATTTAAAAACCCTCCATGCTTCTCTTCTCTTCATCCTGATCCATGCCAAAGCACTTCTGATTTCCCAATGCTAAATATAAAGAGATAAGTAAGATTCCTTGTTCATTAATTATGGCGGATATATTTCTTTGTGTAAATAGTTTGCTTTTTTTTGGGAGTCTCAATTTTTATTAAAATTTAAATAAAAAGAAAACATATACAAAATATTTTAGAATATAAGATATATTACATGATGCTGCTTGTGAGTAAAATCTGGAACTCTCAAACTGTTAAGAATATTGTTTAAAAGGTTATTCTTTTCTTTTTTGCTTTCAATAGTTCTCTTTTTTTAAAAAAAAATCTTTTTAAAAAGTTTTTATTTAAATATCAGTTAACATACAGTGTAGTATTAGTTTCAGGTGTACAATTTTGTGATTTAACACTTACAGACAACACCTGGTGCTCATCACAAGTGCACTCTTCAATCCTCATCACCCATGTCACTCATCCCCCCACCCAGAGCCCCTCTGGTAACCATCAGTTTTTTTTCTATAGTTAAGAGCCTGTTTCTTGGTTTACCTCTCTCTCTCCTTTTTTTCACTTTGTTTTTTTTTGTTTTGTTTCTTAAAGTCCACATATGAATGAAATCATATGGTATTTGTCTTTCTCTGAGGGACTTATTTTGCTTAGCATAACACTCTCTAGCTCTATCCACATTGCAAATGGCAAGATTTCATTCTTCTTTATGGCTGAGTAATATTCCATCATGTGTGTATGTGTGTGTGTGTGTGTGTGTATACACACAATGTATATACATTATATATATGTGTATATATATATATATATATATATATATATATATATATATATA
>NC_058409.1:128105442-128266674 GCF_002201575.2 Neomonachus schauinslandi
TATATATATATATATATATATATATATATATATATATATATAATATGTATACAACTTCTTTATCCATTCATCAGTCAATGGACACACTTGGGCTGTTTCTGTAATTTGACTAATATAGATAATGCTTCTGTGAACATCGAGGTGCACGTATCCCTTTGAATTAGTGTTTTTGTATTCCTTGAGTAAATACCTAGTGGTGCAATTGCTGGATCATATGGTAGTTCTATCTTTAACTATTTGAAGAACCTCCATACTGTTTTCCAAAGTGTCTGTACCAGTTTGCATTCCCACCAAGAGTGTAAGAGCATTCTCCTTTCTCTGCATCCTTGCCAACACCTGTTTTTTCTTGTGTTGTTGACTTTAGCCATTCTGACAGGTGTGAGGTGTTATTTCATTGTAATTTTGACTTGTATTTCCCTGATGATCAGTGATGTTGATCATTCAGATCAGCAAGGAAGAAGTAAAACTTTCACTATTTGCAGTTGACATAATACTCTATATAGAAAATCTGTAAGATTCTACCAAAAAACTACTAGAACTGATAAATGAATTGGGTAAAGTTACAGGATACAAAATCAATGTACAGAAATCTGTTGCATTTCTATACACCAATAATGAAGCAGCAGAAAGAGAAATCAAGGAATCGATCCCATTTACAATTGCACCAAAAACAGTAAGATACCTAAGAATAAACCTAACCAAAAAGATGAAAGATCTGTACTCTGGAAACTATAAAACACTGATGTAATAAGTTGAAGATGACACAAATAAGTGAAAAGATATTCCATGCTCATGGATTGAAAGAACAAATGTTAAAATGTCTATACTACCCAAAGTAATCTACACATTTAATACAATCCCTATCAAAATACCACCAGCATTTTTCACAGAGCTGGAACAAACAATCTTGAGATTTGTAAGGAACCATAAAAGACCCCAAACAACTGAAGCAAACTGAAAAAGAAAAGCAAAGCTGGAGACATCAGAATTCCAGACTTCAAGTTATATTACAAAGCTGTAGTGATCAAAACATTATGATACTGGCACAAAAATAGACACATAGATCAATAGAACAGAACAGAAAACCCAGAAATAGAAAACTGAGAAATGCGAGTTTTCTATTCTGTTTTATTGATCAAAAAATGTGGGAAAAAGACAGTCTCTTCAACAAATAGTGTTGGGAATCCTGGACAGCAACAGGCAAAAAAAATGAAACTGGACCAATTTCTCACACCAAATACAAAAATAAACTCAAAGTGGACTACAGACATAAATGTGGGGCTTAAAACCATCAAAATTCGGGGCGCCTGGGTGGCTCAGTCAGTTAAGCGTCTGCCTTCAGCTCCGGTTGTGATCCCAGAGTCCTGGGATCGGGCCCCGCGTTGGGCTCTCTGCTCAGCGGGGAGTCTGCTTCTCCCTCTGCCTGTCACTCTGTCTACTTGTGCGCACACTCTCTCTCTCTGTCAAATAAATAAATAAAATCTTAAAAAAAACCCATCAAAATTCTAGAGGAGAACATAAGCAGTGACCTCTTTGACATCGGCCATAGCAACTTCTTTCTAGGTATGTCTCCTGAGGCAAGGGAAACTAAAACAAAAAATAAACTATTGGAACTTCATCAAAATAAAAAAGCTTCTGCACAGTGAAAACAAAAAAAAAGAAACTAAAAGACTACCTGTGGAATGGGAGAAGATATCTGCAAACGACGTATCTGATAAATGGTTAGTATCCAAAATAAAGAACTCATGAAACTCAACACCCAAAAAACCAAATAATCCAATTTAAAAATGGGCAGAACACACAAATAGACATTTTGCCAAAGAAGATGTAAAGATTGCCAACAGACACATGAAAAGATGCTCAACATCACTGATCAGGGAAATTGTTTGCTTTTATACTGTATGAGATGTTTAGAACTACCTAGATATAATGTCTTAGTAATTTCTATTAGTATCTTGATTTTTTCTTACTTATAAATACTATTATTTGAAGGGGTATTGAAGCTCTAGTGGCATGCATTATCATATTCAAAGACATCTACAGAGGGGCGCCTGGGTGGCTCAGTTGGTTAAGCGTCCTGCTCTTGATTTTGGCTCAGGTCATGATCTCAGGGTCCTGGGATCGAGCCCACATCCGGTCCCTGCTCAGCAAGGAGTCTGCTTGTCTTCCTCTCTCTCTATCCTTCCCCCTACTCACATGTTTTCTCTCTCTAAAATAAACAAATACATCTTTTTTAAAAAGATACCTATTAATTAACTGAGCTGGGATTTGAGGTAATAAGTCTCTCTCTAACCTACCGAAGTATATTCCCTTCCACTATAGCATGCAGCCAAACAAAAAGAAACAATGGAAACCAACCTGTCAATAAAACTGTAGAAGTAATTCTCAAGGATAAAAAATAAAATATAAAAGATCAATAAATATAAACAAAGGTTGTAGTCCTGTAGCATTCAAGTGAATAGCTATGAAGAGAATAATAAAGGATATTTGTCACTTATCAAATTGGCTAACATTAACACCAAATTTTAGCAATATTGTGATGGAACAAGAAATCTCATACACTTCAGAACAGAATGCAAATCAGTATTGAAGTTCCAGAACAACTTGATTTTTATTAAAAGCCTAAAAATATTTTGTGTCATTTGTTCCAAAAATTCCAAACTTCTTGCTTAGGGGTTTGATCTATGGAAATAATCAGAAAGTTATCTAAGTAGGTATGTACAGACATGCCAATAACCACATTGCAACAATATAAAAATAAAATTGATCAAATGAAATGAAGTCTGGTTATATTTATATCATTCCATTTATAATATAATCCCAATAAAAATTATACATATATAATTTTTAATGGAAAGGCAAAAATGCTTAGTCATACACAGGTAATATTATGGCAATTGGGTCCCCTAGGTATAAACTCTACTTTTATGTTTTAAATCGGAGTTATGGCAGTTCTCCAAGTTGCCTACCTTGCTGTCATTTGACTGTATGTGAGCAAAAATCTTTTGAGTAGAGGAGATAATACTGACTTTTTTGTTTGGCTGCCAAGCAAATCGCCAAATTTTAGTATTTCTGGGAACCATATATATGTATTCCATATTTTAGATGTAGCCCTTTACTGGATATCCAAATGAAGAAGAAAATTATTTCATATTTCAGAAGAACTTAGGAGCAATTGACTCATTATTCATGGGGAGATGACATACTTCTTGACTTTTTTTTTTTTTTAAACTGCTCCCTATAATAAATTGTTTCTAAATAAGACAGAAACCAATATTAACTACATTCTTTGTTCTACTAAATGAATTAGAGAAATCTTCTGAAAATTATTTTCAGCAATCTTTAATTACTTTTTCTTCTGTTTGCTGCCTGTAGGGTATCTGGTGATAACCTTTTACTGTAGTAGTTGCGTTTTTAACACTGCCACCACCACTGCTGATTACAACGAGAAAGAACAGCCATCCTTTCTTTCTATAACTCAGAGACACTCACCTACAACTTTAACTTATACTGGACTGGTTGTTTTAAATTGGTCAAATTGTTGGAGATGTTCTGTTTAAGCAATGCAATATTTATAAGAACAGCATTTTTTTTTTACTGATAATTTTTTTTTAAAGATTTTATTTATTTATTTGAGAGAGAGAGAATGAGAGACAGAGAGCATGAGAGGGAGGAGGGTCAGAGGGAGAGGCAGACTCCCTGCTGAGCAGGGAGCCCGATGTGGGACTCGATCCCGGGACTCCAGGATCATGACCTGAGCCGAAGGCAGTCGCTTAACCAACTGAGCCACCCAGGCGCCCCTGATAATGGTTTCTGAAAATACATTGAAAAATAAATGGACAAAAGATAATCTAGCAAGATAGCTAATGTATCTCTGAAGAATAAAATGCACCTAAATGAAAAGATAAATTGTTAAATATTGCAAAATCCATAGGCTACACAGATGTCTGTGTATGTCTTATGTGTCTCATGTTAATTAATTTACTCTGTGGACAATATAGGAAGAGTTTTCAGAATTCATGTTCTGCTATCAAATTCACCTGGATTTGAATACTGACTCCTGTACTAAGTGGCTGACAATGGGTGACTTACTTAAACACTCAAAACTATAGTTTTCTGGTTTAAAAATGTTTGTATAATAAAGCAGCCTACGTCAAATGGAGTTTCTCAGGAAAAAATGGTTAATTCATATGGAGAGATTATCAAACAACCATTAAACTTTGCAATAGCTCAACACTTTGGAACTATGATGCTGAAGATCATCACAATTATGATCATAAAGTTACTGGAAGCATAAAAAAGAAATACCGAGGAATGTATAAACACATAAGAATTTTAACCTTTAGTGAAAAGTACATAAGGTCATATAAAAACGTCAATACAAAAAAAAAAAGAAATATTTTATTCACATATTTTTAAATTATTATAATATGTTTTCTGAAAAAAGTATACTAGTTGATACAATAGGAAATAAATAAGAAGATAGTTTCCTCAAGGAACTTACAAAGAGTACTCATAAAATTAATTATTTAAAAAATAAATAATAGGTTTATTGAGATATAATTCATATACCATTAAGTTCATCTTTTAAAAGTGAACAATTTAGTGTTTTCTAGTATATTCACAGGGTTACACACTCATCACCATTGTCTAATTCCAGGATATTTTGCTGACCTCAAGAAGAATGGGTATGACCCATTATAAGGTCCTACCCATAAGTCGCTCCAATATTCCCCTCCTCTTCTCTCAAGCTATTGACGAACATTATCCTACTTTCTGTCTCTATGAATTTGGCTATTCCAGACATTTCGTATAAATAGGATTATATAATATGATACAGACTGTGTCAGGCTTTTTTCATTTAGTACAATGTTTTCAAGGCTCATCATATGATAGCATGTATCAATACGCCATTTTCTCTTATGGTCAAATAATATTCCATTGCATGCCTATACTGTGTATTGTTTATTCACTCATTAATTAAGACACCCGCATTGTGTCCATTTTTTTTCTAGATTTTATTTATTTATTTGAGAGAGAGAATGAGATAGAGAGAGGGGGAGGGTCAGAGGGAGAAGCAGACTCCCTGCTGAACAGGGAGCCCCATGCGGGACTCGATCCCGGGACTCCAGGACCATGACCTGAGCCAAAGGCAGTCGCTTAACCAACTGAGCCACCCAGGCGCCCTTGTCCATTTTTTATATTATGAATAATGCTGCTATAAACATTTGTGTGCGTGTTTTTATGTGAACACGTGTTTCATTTCTCCTGAGTATAACCCTAGGAATGGAATTGTTTGTTCATAGAGCAACTCTATCTTATAAGACATGCTATTAATTCCAATTCAAATGTCTAAACCTATATCTCTGAATTAAATACTTATTCATAATTTATTAAATATTAGTAAGCAATGATATTTATTAATAATTAAATAACATTCTCTCAGTTAAATAGCTTAGCCAATAAATAAAACATTGATAGCCTGTAATGTAATTACCACAGCAACAGGAATCAAAACTACCACTATGAATGGGGAAAGATCGTGACCTCGTAGAAGGTCATTTGGTGAGGAGAAAGGCCTTTCAATAAAATAGTTCCTCTTTCCATAAAGCAAAGTTTCCTGTTCTAAATAATACCTTCACATCTGAAAAAAAATGCTTATTAATTTAGAGGATTTTCCCCTCAATTGCAGAGGAAAAAGGATATATTTTCTATTACTCATATAAAACTGAGAGTTACTATCATCCTCCTCTTCATCATCATCACTTTACGATTTGTTACAGACTAGTCATAAAAGTCAAGTAATGCAAAACAATTACAGAATTCCATACCATATATTATAGACAAAAATATATACTTTGGGATACCAAACCTCAAGTTTTTTTTTTATTTTATTTTAATTTTTTTATTGTTATGTTAATCCCCATACATTACATCATTAGTTTTAGATGAAGTGTTCCATGATTCATTGTTTGTGCATAACACCCAGTGCTCCATGCAGAACGTGCCCCCTTTAATACCCATCACCAGGCTAACCCATCCTCCCACCCCCCTCCCCTCTAGAACCCTCAGTTTGTTTCTCAGAGTCCATCGTCTCTCATGGTTCGTCTACCCCTCCGATTTCCCCCCCTTCATTCTTCCCCTCCTGCTATCTTCTTCTTCTTCTTTTTTTTCTTAACATATATTGCATTATTTGTTTCAGAGGTACAGATCTGAGATTCAACAGTCTTGCACAATTCACAGCGCTTACCAGAGTACATACCCTCCCCAGTGTCTATCACCCAGTCACCCCATCCCTCCCACCCCACCCCCCACTCCAGCAACCCTCAGTTTGTTTCCTGAGATTAAGAATTCCTCATATCAGTGAGGTCATATGATACATGTCTTTCTCTGTTTGACTTATTTCACTCAACATAATACCCTCCAGTTCCATCCACGTCGTTGCAAATGGCAAGATCTCATTCCTTTTGATGGTTTTTATATGGCCTAAAATGTAAGAATATTCTACATGTAGTCTTTGTATTCCTAAGAAAGAGAAAAGAAAATGTTATTTCTAAAGTCAGAACTGTTCATTCTTGTTTGTTTTGATGTGCAAAGGGAATCTCTGTACCATTCTAGGACTGATCTTATTCATTGCAAGTATTAGAGCATGAGTCTTGGCCCTGAGTTTCTGAATAAAATTAATATTAACATAATTAGGAGATGATGCCATAATCTATTAGTTGGTCAAACCTAGATACCTCAGCTTAGGTTAGAATGAGCTTGTGCACTTATACTGAGGAATTGAATTGAGTCCATCTTTCCCTCATCTTTTCTTCTTTTTTTTTTTTTAAGATTTTATTTCTTTATTTGACAGAGAGAGAGATAGCGAGAGCAGGGACACAAGCAGGGGGAGTGGGAGAGGGAGAAGCAGGCTTCCCGCCGAGCAGGGAGCCCCATGTGGGGCTCGATCCCAGGACCCCGGGATCATGACCTGAGCTGAAGGCAGACGCCCAATGACTGAGCCACCCAGGCGCCCCTCCCTCATCTTTTCATATAGAAACCTTGTTGACCATAACTATTACAAACTGATTCTGGAGATTGAAATATATTAAAAATATTAGGTGCCAGAAAAAAGAAAGATAAATATTTCATCTATTCTCCATTGTTAGAAGTTTAATTTATTCTGCATACAGGACTCTATTCATCTTAAAATTGTCTGTAGTAGGGTCCTATGTGCTACAGCCCATTTTGTTGAAAATGCAGATAAATGTTGAAGAGAATAATGAGCTTCCCTCATCTAATCCAATTCTCTTGCTCTTTATTACCAAAGATATTTATGTTGTTTTGTAGTAAAGTTTTAAATGTATAGCAATGGCAATAGAAACGTTTATCATTAGTATGTGTACAAAGAGTTATCATAAACTGAAGACATCTTGAGGCCAAAAGTCCGAAATCAAGATGTCACCAGGGCTGTACTCCCTCAAGAGCCTAGCAGAGACTCCCTCCTTTGGCTGTCCCATCTAGATGGACCCTGGCATTCCTTGGCTTATGGCTGCTTAACTCCAATCTCTTCCTCCATCCTCACATTTCTTTTTTCTTCTGTGTGTTTCTTAGTGTTTCTCTTATACAGACACTTGTCCTGGGATTTGGGGCCCATCTGGATAATGAGGTTGATCTCATCTTCAGATTCCTGATTTAATTATATCTTAAAAATCCTTTTTCAACTTAAGACTATGTTTATGGGTTGCAGGAATTAGGTAGTGGACATATTTATTTGGGGTAGGCATACTTTTCCATCCACTGATATTAATCTCCAATTTTGTCTTTTTAAAAAATGTTATGTAAATGGAATCATACTTTAAGTACTCATTTGTGGATGACCTGTTGTACTAGATTTTATATGTGCAAGTTTTTACCATATTTTCTCATAGAGAATCAGTTTATTCATTTTCATTGTTATATAGTATTCAATTTCATGAAATATCACAAATAGTATATACATTCTTTTCTTAATGGACATTTGAGTTGTGTCCAAATTAGGGCTATTATAAATATTATTAAAATGATCATTCTCATTTTCTTGAACATATAATCACAGTTTGGTTTTTAATTCTTTCAAAGACCATATATATCAATCCTTAAATGGAATCAAATGAGTTTGTTTCTATTATCTAACATTTCATTTGGCATTCACTTACTACATTAATCGTTCCCCAATGCATATATATGTGCATGCATATGTGTATATTTGTATATATATGTATCCATATAAATAGTATATATATATGATTTTCAAATTCTTTGTAAGTGGTTTGGTGTTTGATATTTCTATAAGTCAGAAACCTTCCAGCAACTTTAAATCATAAAGCAGTCCCAATTCAGTAATTAGAATGCTCAAACTAAGATATTATTCAAAACTCTGAACTTGATATATCATTAATTATTCTCCCCCTGAACAGTTTGGATCTGCTTCAGGCTGGAAGCCTGCTATGATTAAATGTGGGCTGATCCTTCTGCTCTCTTCTGTTCACTCTGTCTCTGCTTTTTTCCTGCTAATCTGTTTAGATTCTGGCCAGAGAAGGGAAAGAAAGATAAATGTACATATTATGTTTACTTTTAATCAAGTGATGGAGGTGATGATTATGTTTCTTGACAACAAAAATTAAAAATGAACAAGAAAGAAACCCAAGTCACTGAGAAATTAAAATTAGGAAAAAAAAGCTATCTTTGAAAAGACAAATCATTTTGTATTAGTTATATTAATTAATATGTTAACAAACATGTTATTGATGTAGATGCATGAATTTTAAGTGCATTCTGCTTTCCAAGGTAGCCTAGTAAAATCTGCAGTTGCTCCATCTAAAAGAGAGGTTTCTTGGAATCTTGTAGAGATAAATCCACAAATTTAGTCAGTCTCTCTAGTAAAAGGAAAGCACACACACACACACACACACAGAATGAGAGAGAGAGAGCACCTTGTCATTTTAATTTCTTTTAAGTAAAATGGGAAGAAAAAAATGTTACTTTCTAATTTCTTTAAACAACCAACAACACACACACAAACACGAAAACAAGAAATTTTCTTAAATTGTAGCTTGTGGAACACAATGCTGGATGTGAATGCTAAAAGGGAAAATGTTAAGTACTTGGCTGCATAATTTAACAACAGGACCTGTGGTAGAGACTTTTTGTTCTCCATCAAAAATCTATGCTCACTCTTTGGTATTAGAGATATCTCTCCATATCACAGACTCTCTCTACATTCACAGACTATTCCATTCTCTCTAGCATATATTATGGCCATGTAGCTAGTTCTTACCACAGACGACAAGACACACTGATGACCATTATTTCCAGGAGGAAGCTTTTAGAAATCAGTGCTCCTACTTCATACACTCTATTCCATTGCATCAGCTGACAACAAAGAGATCTAGGGGTTGGCAAATGCACAGCAAGCAACCAGGAGTCTAGAAACATGATATGGCAGAAAGGTGCTTTCTTAGTACAGTAACCTTGAAATGTTATGTCAACAGAGACAGAGTTCTCATTTTTAAATTAGCAAAATTAAGACATTGTTATAAAAATATGCATTACATTAACTAATACAATATACAATGTCTATTTTACATATAACTTTGCTATTTTACTTTAATATGAGCACACTATCTTATCCAATTTTTACAGACAAATAATTTGAGTTTCACAATATTTTAGATTTGGAAGATTGTGTATACTCTGTAATAAGTAGCATTTACTGGGAATCTGCGGAAGCACACTTAAATAAAAAAACAATTTCTCTAGTGAAATATGTGAATATTCACACTAAGTGAAACCAAGACTTATTTTCATTCGAGTTTATGACAAATTTCCCATAAAATGTGTTTTTGCTCCTAACTTATATAATTGCTGGATTTTGAAATTTCAGTTCAAGGAATTGACCTTGGGTTCAATATTTAAAGAAAGGGTAATATCTATATTATCTCAAAAATTTTAAGTTTAAATATTATGTTAAAAGTAACTGCAATAATGTTGGAGGCTGAATTTGTACAATTGACATAACGTGATTTTCCAAAGTGCTTATCCATTAGCAAAATGTCAAGATCTACAGAAACCAAAACCCACAATCCTTTAGAAAGCCATTGGATCTATGAATTATAAGATTTAGAACACTTTAGTCATTAAAGTGTTTAGCAAATCACAACCCAGAAAAAACAAGCACATCCTCTTGCAAACACTGAAGTAATATTTCTCATCATAAGTCGCTTGTTTGGAATTTAACAGATTGCAAAAATACATTGACACTTATATTCTCCTGCCACCAACATTATTTTTAATGACATGGTATTATGGTATGTACAATATAAGACGCAAGATCCAGAGACTAAAAAAACAACAAATTATTTCCCCTTAATTAGAATTTATGTATGATGGGAAGGAGTAGAAATGATTCAAGAAGGTTAAGTTCTAAACACATTTACCAAATGGAAAGATCAAGCTAGGTAGTGAACATTATATAATAAATTTGAGAAATCTCTTAAAGCCAATGATGCTAAAATGTTTACATAAGCCAAATGTTGAATATATGTAATTAAAACTTTGTTAAAAATATTTAAAAATTATGTAATTCTAAAACAGATAATAATTAAAATGCTTTGAAAAGGTTTTTTTTTCTTAATTTCATATGGTTAAAAGATTGAACATTAGGAAGTATGGTGAGAAAATATCTATTGATATTAGAAAAAATCTTTTTTGTGCTCATGTAATTAATCTTCAATTCATTCTCTGAATTTGAATATAACAAAGTGTTAACTTTAGGCAATTGCTTACAGAAAGATAGAATTATAAGCAACACATATTAAAAGCCAAAAAATAGGAAAAGAGTATTTTGTTACATATCAACCTGGGATTAATACAACACAGGACAAAAATAAAACAAATTCTAATTTATGGCAAGCGAAGGAAGAAAATTCAGAAATAAACTTTCTAAATTGATCTAAAACCATTTTGAAAAAGGAATTACCAATTTATTTTTATATCTCCTATATTTTGAATGCCTTTTTTCTAACAAGATTCAATTTATTCTTTACATAGTTTTGCTAAATGTCCTCGCTTCGGAAAAACTAATTTTGGTTCTTATCATTGCATGGTATGCTATTCCAATCCTGTCACCATATCAAATTTTTTCAACTTTCCTGATAATAACTAAGTTGGATCATCCTTTCATCCTATTCTTGGATTCTTGACTATTTGAGCATTTGAAATATAATTCAGAAAATGACTGACTAATCCTGGATATGAATGAAATATTAATATCTAGACCTTTCACTTCTAGCTTTTAAGTGTATGTGCTGCCAAAGTGAGCTTTTTAAATATATCTCAATATAGTATTAGGTATTTCCTGCCTGATACTATTTTATGTACTCATAGTAAGCCTATCATAATCTTCAAATAAGCAGATTTTTTAAATGAAATCAAATTATATATATGTATTTTAGTGGCTAGGTATATCACAATCATCTAGGTCTTGCTGCAATAACTTCCATAACATTAGGACTATTTTTCATTGTGACATTATTATTTTGAAATTTATACCTATATCACCCAACTTGAGTAACATTATTTGTCTTATTATCAGACACAAACAGTAAGAGCCTATTTAAGTACGTATTTTATAGTAGACAAATACAGGTATTACATAAAAGATTACTAATCTTTAAGAAATCATTTGTATATGCATATTAGTAATAAGTTATTAAAATTCATTTTTATATTTAACATTTATCTAGGTATTTACCAATTAAAAATTAACCTAATTAGAAGTGTGCTTTCCTTTGTGGTTGTTTGTGTTACCTCTATGTAGTTGGCATCCTGATATACTATTGAATATATTATGGGTATTACTTTTCCATCTTAACTTTTTTTAAAATTTAAGCTCTTCTAGTTATAGATACATTTTAATCCAATTAAAATTTCTCTATAGAGCTGTGATGATCTGCAACTATATAAGCAGATTTTCAAAACTTTTAACTTGAGTTTAATGATTAGCTGATATAAGAAATGAAACGGAAGTCCTGATGTTGAGGTGTAAAATAAAATAATTTTGATTCAAGCATTATATGCATATATGTATATATAATATATTAATTATATATAAGAATTAAAAGTATTTATATATTATAATATAGAGATATAAAATTCATTACTAACCTTACCTCAGTTACACTGTAAGACAAATATCAGCAGCCCTTTCAATGCCTACCCTTCAACTGGACAAGAAAGGCTACCCTCTTTCTTTATATCTGCTGCCTATTCTCATATGTAGACATGTTGTCCTGATCGATAAAAAAGCAGATCAACATTCTTATTTTTACATAGACATCTCAATCTTTTTAACATATTATTTTACCCTCCTAGTTTGCTTTTCAATGTGACATTGTGATTTTCATTCCTTTTTCCTTTCAGAGAGACTTTATATTTTAGTTATAAACAAAGGAAAAAAAATGATCTGTTTGGTCTTAGAAGCTAGTCTGACTACTTCAATGCTTTGGGAGCAAAAATTCCATGAACTCATCTACAAATTATTATATTGAAGAAAACCAAGCTGAACATTCAAGGACTATTTCTAAAATCTATTGGTTTTGAACTATTAGAGCTTAGCTAATTAAAGTTTTAGTTAAATGTATAATGATTAAGAAATATTCATTTTAATTCAATCCACTTCTCAAGGTTAATAGGCTACACTTATTTTTAAATGAAAATGTTTAAGAAAATTGCTCATAGCAACATTATTCATATTCACAGTAAAAGCTAGTTCTTATATTGCACATCCCTCCAAGTAGGTCAAAAACTGTAAGGGCAGTATCTTGCTAGTCTTTCCATTAAACTAAATTAGGCTACAGACTTAAGCAAAATAAAAACAAACTTTCTGATCTCAATGACAATAAATACAAAATTTATAAAATTTTGAGAAAAGTCTCTTTAATCTCTCAAATAGCTTTATTTTATCACATTTTCTATTAGCTCTTTTATCAATCACTTGATTTTCAAAAAAAAAAAAGTTAAGAGATAGGTAAAGCTAGAAGTCAAACTGCCACCTTTTAAAGAGTTTTTATTACTTCTGGCCCCATCATCCCTTATCCTTATTCTTATCATTTTCTTTGTGACTGTTTTGTGGGATGTCCTCACGTTATTAAGATAGGTGTTGAGGACTTGGTAGTTGGCCTAAAGCCTTAGTAAATGCTGGGTTGTAAAGATGGCTGGATCCGCAAACTACTTGTCATTTTCTTTCTGTTAATCGAATTTCTGTCCCCTTGAAAAAATACTTCCTAGAGGAATTATATATGGCCAATAAGTTCTTTTCTTTTTTCTGCAGCACATAAGATAATATAAGCCATAGGCTTAGTGAGTCATAGACCTGAAATAGGCAAATCCTCCAAACAGAAATAGTTCCTTCTTATTGGCTAGAATTACTTTATTTCTTAAAAATAAGAATACAAGTATGTCCTTAAATGGCTTATAATTTCTGTTTTAAATGTTTAGGTGTTCTGTTTCAGTGTGACTCATTCTATATCTATCTATCTATATCTATCATTTATCATTTATCTATACTGTCTATATCTATCTATACAGTTTCAATTTCTAAGAATCTAAATCAAATATTTTAAATACAATTATAACCAGAAACTTTAGTAAATTCATGAAAAGTAATGACTCAGAACCTTCATCTCATGCAACACTTTCTTAGACTAATGAAAACGTGGTCCAGTTTTACTTCCCATTAATCTTTTGATTAAGTGACAGTGCTGTTTCCCGACAACTTTGGTATATGTCCTACTGCCCCTGATGTTTCCTTCTTGATTTTAGAATGTGAAAGACATCAATTTCTAGAATTTTAGTCAAATGAAGAGACTATAATCCTTATGGTGCTAAAAGGGACAAGACATATGCTCTGTGACATAAGATTTTCTAAATGCCCCAAATGTACTCATTTTTTTTGGTTATGACACTATATATATTTTTTAATTTTATTATGTTATGTTAGTCACCATATAATACATCATTAGGTTTTTTTTTTTAAAGATTTTATTCATTTATTCAACAGAGAGAGAGAGAGACAGCGAGAGAGGGAACACAAGCAGGGGGAGCGGGAGAGGGAGAAGCAGGCTTCCCGCGGAGCAGGGAGCCTGATGCGGGGCTCGATCCCAGGACCCTGGGACCATGACCTGAGCCGAAGGCAGATGCCTAACGACTGAGCCACCCAGGCGCCCCCATCATTAGTTTTTGATGTGGTGATCCACGATCCATTGTTTTTGTATAACACCCAGTGCTCCATGCAGTACGTGCCCTCCTTAATACCCATCACCAGGCTAACCAATCCCCCCTCCCCCCTCCCCTCTAAAACTCTGTTTGTTTCTCAGGTCCATAGTCTCTCATGGTTCACTATATTTTTTAAAGATTTTATTTATTTATTTGACAGAGAGAGAGAGAACACAAGCAGGGAGAGCGGCAGGCAGAGGGAGAGGGAGAAGCAGGCTCCCCACTGAGCAGAGAGCCCAACGAAGGCCTCGATCCCAGGACCATGTGATCATGGTCTGAGTGGAAGGCAGATGCTTAACCAACTGAGCCACCCAGGTGCCCTGAAGCTGTATTTTCAAACATCTAAGTGCAGTGACTAATTTGTTACCCTGTTGTTGAGATGACGAAGTCCCTAATAGAAGGACTATTAATAAGTATGTTTTATTTATTGGATTGAGGAACAGGAGCTGAGAAAGAGAGAAACTCAGAACTTCAGAAAAATATACATGGAGACACCCAAAGTAAGAAGGCACTATGAAGTGGGAGAACATGGAGAAGATAGAAAGAATGCAGAAGACTAACTTTATTCATATCACAATTTTTTGTTGTGTGGTCATAGTTAAGTCTTACCATTCCTATTCCAAATTATTTAAGTTTAATTGTAGAAAAAATAACTATGTTTGATGTTTTTTATTGTGATTATCAGCTAAAGCAGATACCCCACACAAACCTGGTTTTCTTCATAATAATCACAGGCATTAACCAGCAGCAGTATCTACTAATAGATTGCATGAAACAAAATACAGTATCTATTTTCCCAATATTACCTTCATAAATATCTATGACTGAATATGGACATGGGTAGACTGCCAAATTTAGATTGGCTAACTCTACATTTTGGATAAAGTACAATACATGATTTTATTATTTTACTCACTAACTCATACATTCACTAGAATATTAATTATCTTTTCTCTTTAAGGCCATAAAGAAGGAGACCAATAAATGTATCAAACTGTTTCAGATTCTGGTGATACAAAAATATATCATTTTTTGGAGAAGGAGAGTGAGTGGGGATGGGAAACAATATTATAAATGATGACTAGAAGAAACATCTCTGAAGAAATAAAATCTCCTTTAATTTTTTAGCTATCAGGTTTTAGTTATCATTCTTCTATTCTTCCTACTAACCCACCTCCTAGGCCTAGGTAACCACTAGTCTACTTTCTATTTTTAGAGATTTGCTTATTCTGGGCATATCAGGTCAAAAATAATACTATACGTATTCTTTTGTTACTGGCTTCTTTTGCTTAGCATAATGTTTTCTTTTTTTTATTATTTTCATGTTATATTTATTTTTGTTTTCTTGTTTCAAGTTTTTATTTAAATTCTAGTTAGTTAATGTATAGTGTAATATTGGTTTCAGAAGTAGAATTTAGTGATTCCTCACTTATATACAATACCCAGTGCTCATCACAAGTACCCTCCTTAATACCCATCATCCATGTAGACCCTCCCCCCACCAACCTCCCCTCCAGCAACCCTCGGATGTCCTCTATATAATTAAGAGTCTCTTATGGTTTGGTTCCCTCTCTTTTTTCCCCTTTCCCCTATGTTCATCTGTTTTGTTTCTTAAATGCCACATAGGAGTGAAATCCTATGGTATTTGTCTTTCTCTGACTTATTTTGCTTAGCATAATATACTCTAGCTCCATCCACGTCATTGCAAATGGCAAGGTTTCATACTTTTTGATGGCTGAGTAATATTCCACTGTATATACTCTTCTTCTTTATCCATTCTTCAGCTGATGGACATTTGGGCTCTTTCCATAATTTGGCTATTGTTGATAATGCTGCTATGAACATCAGGGTGCATGTATCTCTTCAAATCAGTATTTTTGTATCCTTTAGGTAAATACCGAGTAGTGCAATTATTAGGTCATAGGGTAGTTCTAGTTTTAATTTTTTGAGGAACCTTCATACTCCCACCATCAGTATGAGAGCTCCAATTTCTCCACATTCTTGCCAACACTTCTTATTTTCTGTATTTTCTTCTGTACTCTTGATTATGGCCATCCCAATGGGTGTGAAGAGGTACATCATTATGGTTTTGATAGAAATTTCCCTAATGACTAGGGATGTTGAGCATCTTTTCATGTGTTTATTATTTGTGTCATCTCTGTAAAATGTATTTTAATTTCCTTGACAGTGTCCTTTACAGCAGGAGTTTTTTTTTTAATAATAAAAGTTTTTTTTTAATCAAATCCAATTAATCTTGTTATTTTAGTTTATTTTTTGGTGTCATGTCCAAGAATTGTGTAATTCAAGATCATGAAGATCTATGCCTATTATTTTCAAGAGTTTTATAATTTTAGCTCTTATATTTATGTCCTGAGACATATTTTGAGTTAACTTTTGTATATGATGTCAAGTAGGAATCCAACTTCATTCCTTTGCTTGTGCTTATTCAATACTAATTTTCTTGATACTCTTGATACTCTTTTATTTTTTTACATTTATTTTGGTAATCAAGTCTTGGTGTTGAAATTTTAATTTAATTAGATCTTAGCTGATTTGCAGAATTTGATTTCTACTAATTACTTGGAGCATACAGACTGAGTCTATCCATTCTTCTAAAAAAATGATTTATTATTTTCTCAGCTAGAGACTCAGCAGGTGATGTTGATAAATTTTAAGATCTTTTTTAAAAGATTTTATTATTTATTTGAGAGAGAGCAAGCACAAATGGGGGTGGGGCAGAGGGCGAGGGAGAAGCAGACTCCCCACTGAGCAGGGAGCCCTATGAGGGGCTCGATCCCAGGACCTTGGGATCATGACCTGAGTCAAAGGCAGACGCTTAATGACTGAGCCACCCAGGCACCCCTAAACTTTAAGATTTTTTTATTTAGCCAATAGTTCCAATACAAAAATTCCAATGATCCAAACTTGTATTGAAAAACTAAAATATTTTAATACCTGGTTAGACTCTTACCAAGAATGAGAGAAGAGCAAAAATTAGTAGAGGTAATGAGGTCATCTAAAAATCAATTTGGCATGGCCATTTATTATTTTATGTCTTAACTATTTTTTTGTTGACAAGACATTTATGTTGTTTACCTATTAATATATTTTTTCATGTTTTATTTTTATTTTTATTTTTTAAAGATTTTATTTATTTATTTGAGACAGAGAGAATGAGAGACAGCATGAGAGGGAGGAGGGTCAGAGGGAGAAGCAGACTCCCTGCCGAGCAGGGAGCCCAATGCGGGACTGGATCAGGGACTCCAGGATCATGACCTGAGCCGAAGGCAGTCGCTTAACCAACTGAGCCACCCAGGCGCCCGCTTGACTATACTGTTAACACATGTAAGAGTTCAACCAGTATTTGAAGGATGAATGAACATTCATATGGTCCTGGTGTTTAGTGTCCTTGTATCTTACAACTTCCTTTCTCATTTTATTTTTATTTTTATTTTTTTAAAATATTTTATTTATTTATTCATGAATGACAGATAGAGAGAGAGGCAGAGGGAGAAGCAGGCTCCCCACGGAGCGGGGAGCCCAATACGGGACTCGATCCCAGGAACCTGGGATCATGACCTGAGCTGAAGGCAGACGCTTAACCGACTGAGCCACCCAGGCGCCCTATTTTTTCATGTTTTAAAGCTAAATTGTTAAGTCTAGCCATATGCTATAGCACCCTACTGGAAATGAAGGACTGTGAAAACTAAATATAATATAGAATGCTAAAAATATCTTTACATTCATGTACTTCTTTTCAAAGGTATTTCAAATTAAGTTACATTTATCAGGAATAAAATGCTATGCAAAATTCAGAAATCTTATAAATCCTTCAAAAGTAGACCAGTTAACAGTGGCTTTTCGTGTAAAGAAAATGAGTAGCCTCCTACAAGTGAGTATTTGAAAGACACATCCTGGGATGGCACACTTTCTTCTCATACCCTAGAGTGATATATTTGTATTCTAAACATGTCAAATATTAATAAGGTCTATTATCTTTCTTATAATAAATTTTATTATAATAAATTGATGAATAACTTAGGATAATTATTTGAAGGCTATCATCAGATGAGAATCCATTGGTTGGCTAATTAAATATTTGTACTTCAGACTTGTGAATTGGAATCTCTAGAGAAAAAGTTTGGAAAAAAAGTTTAAATTAAACATCTAGATTCTTGTAATGATCTCTCCTAAAAAAGTTAGAAATATACTGAAATTATAAAACAGAATTTTATGTATATCTATACATATATATATATATACACCCATGTACATACATATATATATGTGAATTATAATCCAATCCAACCTATGAGGATTATGTATTTGTTAAACAACTAGGAAATTCTTTTTTACTAATAATGAAAATAAAAATGAAATCAAAACACTACTGAGAGAAAACTCTAGAAAGATCAGTAAAGCCTGTCAGCAAATATTTTAAAATTCTGGAACATTATTTTTACTACTTCCACTCAGTGCTTAAAAATTGTGATTATGGACAGTTCAGATTAGTGATACCCCTTCCTCTTTCAGATAAACCATGACGAAGATACTGCATGTTTGCAAATTATTCATGTGCAATGGAGCCAGAATAAATAATAGAAATATTCAAAGTCTCTAAATTATCAGATAAGTTCCTTCTGAGTGAATACAAGTAAACAAATGGGCAAACCTAGAACCCAAATATATTAATTTCTTCAAATCAAAATTAATGATATTAACATGTTATCATTAACCTATTTCAGCTTAAATTATTATAACTATTCTTTTAAAAGTTTTCTTTTTTTTTTTAAAGATTTTATTTATTTATTTGACAGAGAGAGACACAGCGAGAGAGGGAACACAAGCAGGGGGAGTGGGAGAGGGAGAAGCAGGCCTCCCGCGGAGCAGGGAGCCGGACGCGGGGCTCCATCCCAGGACTCTGGGACCATGACCTGAGCCGAAGGCAGTTGCTCAACAACTGAGCCACCCAGGCGCCCCTAAAAGTTTTCTTTTTTTAAAGATTTATTTATTTATTTGAGAGAGAGAGAGCAAGGGGATGGACAGAGGGAGAAGGAGAGAGAGAATCCCCAAGCAAACTCCTTGCTGAGTGCTGAGCTCAATGTGGGGATCAATCCCAGGACCTCAAGGTCATGACCTGACCTGAAACCAAGAGCCAGCTGCTCAACCAGCTGAGCCACCCAGGCGCTCCTGTTATAACTATTCTTTTACAGTTAATTATTATGTTGTTTTTTTTTTGGTTTATCTTGGCTATGTTAAAGACATCATTCAGACTCATATACTAATATATTCAATTTTATGTTTCACTCTGTAGAAAATGTATGCAAAACATTTTAATTAAAGCCCAAACTAATCTAAGTGAATTTTTAAAATGCATTGGCTGGAATGCAATAAAAGGATAATAAATGCACCTCCTTATGATTTTGTCTGTAGTATCAATGTTCTGTTGAAAATACACAGAAAGGTTAATTTCTGCATTTGCTTTATATGATCATTAATATTCACATTACAGCAAGTGTTATTTTTAAAATTATTTGTCTTATTCATAAATGTCATTTATGTTATCTGTATTCTGTACCTAATAATAAGTATATTAATATTTATGCTTTTAAATTTTAATGAAGGATTATTTACACAGGAGAGATATAATGGAGCCATGAATCATGGCGTATCTTTGTAACAATTTACAAGAAGCCATACAATAGAAGCAAAGGAATGTGATTCCTTAACTGGACTCAGCTGAATAGTTCTTGCCTGAGGTTTTTCAGATGATTGCAGTCAGAGAACAGCTAGACTATAGTCATCCTAAAATTCCACTAAGCTGATCCAACATAGTTAAGTCACAAGGTTGGCAGGGGTGACTGTTGCCTGAAACCTCAGTGGGGATGTTTGCCAGAGCACCTACTTTTGACTTTGCCTTTAGTTTGGGCTAATCAAGTCATGGTAGCTAGGTTCTGGGAAGTAGTATCACACACACACACACACACACACACACACACACACACACACACACAAGCAACCCAAGACAAGAGGTTTAGACAGATGCTGTAAGGCTTTTTATGATGTAGTCTCAGATACCACACTGAATCACCTGCATCCCATTCTATTGATCAAAAGTGAGTCTCATGACCAAACCAGAGTCAATTAGGATTGATTACATGAGGGAGTAAATACCAAGATGCTTGATTCATTCAAGGGACCTGCTTGGAAACTAACTGGCCCAGAAGAAGAGAGTAGGCCTAAAAATAGCTTCCCTGAGTCTGGAGCTTTCTGAGTGAGGAGGCCATGACCTTTTTTGGTTAGGATGCCCATGGCCTTAAGACATTGATATGGATTGCTTAACTGAGACTATAAATAATAGAGAAGACTTTTTTTAGATATATTTTTCAAGTCTCATAATAGTTTTTTTGTTGTTTGTCTTGCTTTGCTTTGCTTTACAGATAAACCCACAATAAAGATGACTTATTAACATGGTCATCTTTACGCGATGCCAGGTTTCTTTTAGGTCTTGAGGGGACAAAAACAACAACAACATTGGTTTCATAAAGAAAAACAAATTGAGCCTTGCTGTGTGCTATCTCTGGAAGATTGCAAAAGATATATGTAATTCAGTGTAATTCTAAAAATACGATGATGTGAAGTTTCTTGCATATGAGTGTTGCAGAGAAAATCCATCCTAGTATATATTATTACAGATTAAAAATAAAATAGAGAAAACAAATCTTCCAAAACTATGATTATATCTTTAAAAAGAAAGTTATATAATTTAATTTAATAGCACTAATAATTTAAGAAACGCATTACAAAGTATATTAATATAAATATCAACAAATTGAAAAGGGAGGTTCAAGGATGTAAAGTCATGCCAATGTTCTAACAGCAGTTATGAATTTAGATATATTTTCTTTGCCCAAATAATATTTAGGGAAATATGAGTTCTTGTTATTCTGAAGCATACATCTTATTAAATTATTTTAAAGTGTTGAATTGATCTAACGTTTGCATGAAAAAGTATATATATATGAATCTTGAAAAGATTGAGCAAAAAGCTAGGATATGAAAATATTAACATGATACCATTTATGTGATTGCAAAATTAATCAATAAATATTTTTAAATATGTAAAAGATGATGAAAACATCATCAGCTTAGAGTTGGGGTGGTGGGGATAAAAGTTTAAAAAAAACATAAAATAGCTGTTTCAGATAGCAGATAATTGAACTATTTGTATAATAGCACTCCCACCAGTCTTAAGGGTTACCTTGCTGCAAGCTTAGGCACTCTTTGATTCTGACCTAAGTCCCTTTGTTCCTAGCAGAACCAATTTCTTTCCTTGAGATTTGCAGGCAATTGTCCTTGAGGAGTGAAGGACCAAACTTGACCAGAAGGTAAGGCCTGACCACATGCAGAAAAAGCTACCACTGGGCGCCTGGGTGGCTCAGTTGGTTGGGCGACTGCCTTCAGCTCAGGTCATGATCCTGGAGTCCCGGGATCGAGTCCCGAATCGGGCTCCCTGCTCGGCGGGGAGCCTGCTTCTCCCTCTGACCCTCCCCCCTCATGTACTCTCTCTCATTCTCACTCTCTCAAATAAATAAATAAATCTTTAAAAAAAAAAAAAAAGCTACCACTGATGCCAACAAGTCCATTCATGGTCATGTCCACAAAGGACTAACTGCCTGGGCATTTGCTCCTCTCTTTTCCCATGCCTTGCCCTTTCTTTAACACACCTGGCTCCACAGCGTGAGGGCAGATGGTTTTTGAGACATTCATCCACCATTTTCTTAGGTTGCCACCTTCCTGAATAAAGCAACCTTTCCTTTCCAACTATCACTTGTCTCTTGAGTATTGATTTTCAAGCTAGAGCATCTGAACCTGTTTGGAACTGATTCTCTGTGCAGTTAACACCTGGGAATAAGAGAAAAAATAAATGTCGGTAACATATGGAGAAAATCTACTTAATATTCAAACTATGAAAAAAAATAAAATAATAAGCACCATATTTCTTTCTTTCTTTTTTTTTTTTTAAAGATTTTATCTATTATTTGACAGAGAGAGACATGGCAAGAGAGGGAAAACAAGCAGGGGGAGTGGGAGAGGGAGAAGCAGGCTTCCCCGTGGAGCAGGGAGCCCAGTGTGGGGCTTGATCCCAGGACCCTGGGATCACGACCTGAGCCGAAGGCAGACGCTTAACGACTGAGCCACCCAGGTGCCCCATAAGCACCATATTTCTATGTAGTGACCAGCAAGGAGACCTAATGAGAAGCAGTTAGTGAGGGGAGTGAAATCCAGGGGAGTGTGGAGATGTGGAGGCCAGGTGGAAAACAGGGTTTCAAGAGGAGAGGTAAAAAGTCTCTAATCCCACATGCACCATGGGTATTTATTTATTTATTTATTTATTTATTTTTAAGATTTTATTTATTTGCGAGAGAGAGAATGAGAGACAGCATGAGAGGGAGGAGGGTCAGAGGGAGAAGCAGACTCCCTGCCGAGCAGGGAGCCCGATGCGGGACTCGATCCCGGGACTCCAGGATCATGACCTGAGCCGAAGGCAGTCACTTAACCAACTGAGCCACCCAGGCACCCTGCACCATGGGTATTTAATGACACTGATGCACCATTGTGATAGAATGATGAGGTTCAAAAGGCATTCAAAGAAAAAATAGGAGAGATTTTGCAGATGGCAGATATAAATTCTTTTTTTCCATTTTAAGCCAGTTTATTTTTTATTTTCTTATTTAAATTCAATTAATTAACATGTAGTGTATTATTATTTTTAGAGGTAGAGTTCAGTGATTCATCAGTTGCATAACACCCAGTGCTCATTACATCATGTGCCCTCCTTAATGCCCACCACTCAGTTACCCCATCCCCCCCCCACCTCCCCTCTAGCAACCCTGAGTTTGTTTCCTAGAGTTAAGAGTCTCTTATGGTTTGTCTCCCTCTCTGATTTCATCTTATTTTATTTTTCCCTCCCTTCCCCTATGATCCTCTGCTTTGTTTCTTAAATTCCACATATGAGTGAAATCATATAATTTTCTTTCTCTGATTGACTTATTTTCCTTAGCATAATATCCTCTAGTTCAACTCATCCACATCGTTGCAAATGGGAGAAAGGGGAACACTCTTATACTGCTGGTGGGAAGGCAAACTGGTGCAGACACTCTGAGAAACAGTATGGAGTTTCCTCAAAAAGTTAGAAAAGGAGCTACTCTACCACTCAGCAATTGCACTACTAGGTATTTACCCCAAAGATACAGATGTTGTGAAAAGAAGGGGCACCTACACCCCAATGTTCATAGCAGCAATGTCCATAATAGCCAATCTATGGGAAGAGCCCAGATGTCCATCGACAGATGAATGGATAAAGAAAATGTGGTTTATATGTACAATGGAATGTAACTCAGATATAAACAATTCTTCCTAGATGTAAGAGGAAGCTAAGGGATAGGATATTACTGGAAGGAAAGAGGGTTGAAAATCTGCTTTTTGTTTTCATTTTTACCTTTTTGGGAAGTGATAAAATGTAATGTTTGCACATGACAGGAAGGCGTAACAAATTACTGAGAAATGTAAAGAAAATAAAAGACTGTCAAAATTTAAAAGTATGCCAGAGGTTGTCAACAGATTAAATTAAGAATACTTGCCACATGTTTGATTTTAAAGATTTGAATAATAGCAAACACTTATTTAATACATTATTGCATTAAAATTATATATAAATATACACATACATACATATTCATAATTTTTTCAATTGAATTATAATAAAACTTCTATTTTCAGGAAATATATGGTCACAAGAGATACTCATATTACTTATTTAACTTTGTTCTCACATATTAATTAGAAAGTTCTTAAGATTGTCAAGTAGAGGGGCGCCTGGGTGGCTCAGTTGGTTAAGCGACTGCCTTCGGCTCAGGTCATGATCCTGGAGTCCCGGGATCGAGTCCCGCATCGGGCTCCCTGCTCGGCGAGGAGCCTGCTTCTCTCTCTGACCCTCCCCCCTCTCATGTACTCTCTCTCATTCTCGCTCTCTCAAATAAATAAATAAAATCTTTAAAAAAAAAAAAGATTGTCAAGTAGACATAAACTTAGTTTTTAAAAATTGGTATTCCATTGGTTTTTATACTTGTCAGTCTAACTCAACCAGCTATATTGGTGACTTTTTTATTTTTAATTGTATTTATTTCTTTTTGTGTGTGAGAGAGAGAGATCACTAGTGGCAGGGAGGGGAAGAGGGAGAAGCAGACTCCCTGCTGAGCAAGGAGCCTGATGCAGGACTCAATCCCAGGACCCTGCGATCATGACCTGAGCTGAAGGCAAGACGCTTAACCAACTGAGCCACCAAGGCACCCTATACTGGTCACTTTGAGATGATTAAAAGCTTTCTATTTATGAAAATATTTTTTACTCTAATTGTACAGACACTAGGTTTACCACATTTTTAATTTTTTTTCACAATGCATTTGCATTATTACACCATCTTTCAGCATGACCAGGTCCTCTCCAATTGCTTAAATGAGGATTTATTTTTGTTTTGTATTTTTTAGTAAATATTACCACATCTTCCTCATTTTTTAATCAAAATAAATGCGATTGAAAATATCTGCAGTGTACCAAAGCCAAGGTTCTTCTGTAATATACTTTCATTCTTACATTTTTACCTATTCTTATTCTGAGGAAATTGTAGGGATTTGCAATAGAAATGATCCAAATTTGTTGTACACATACTTTGAAAGAAAAGCTGGAGAGAACTGTTAGAAATAATTTGCAGATAACATCTTCTCAAGTGTCATGTGCCTCCACAATTGTAGTTTGTGAATATACTACTCAATATTATGTTATTTCATTTCTCAAAAAAGACACAGCATGGCTTGAAAAAGGTAAAAGTACTTTACCCCATCCAGCCAACAAGTTTCAGAAACTATTTCATATAATCTTGGTGAGATGAGACAACAAGATGGTTATTTCCCTCTTTATATCATCATTAGGGGAGCAAGGGGGAGGGTTTGCTGATATATTCTACCAATTAGCACATGGAAAACAACTGTAGCACATAATTTATTGCCAGAGAACAGTTCTCTATACCACGTCATTCATCAGGAATGTGTTAGATACTTTTATTTGTGTATTATAAGCATAGGGAAGGTGAGCTTCATAAAAAAATCTAATTTTGAGAATTATCTTTTTTGGAGGTGAAATAGTCGTGATGTTTATTCATAGAGAGCTGCTGACAAACTATACCAATTAATACATGTGTTATTATTTACAGTTAAGCTATCCACATAAATGCAATTAACTTTTTTATAACTTGTTATTGTAATGATGATAGTGAAAACTTAGTAAGACCTGATAAAAGAGGGGTAGTGGGAAAGAATGGGGAAGGAGAAGCAACTGAAGACAATCCAAAACCATTTAAAGCTTCTTTTATTCAAAAACACTCTTATTTCCCAAAAGTTGGTATTTTAGAATCATACAGATAAACACAATTTTTCTAAATATTTTACTTCTTCAACCCCTGTAATCTGTTTATTTTCATATATCCCACGCTGTGTTATATGGCAGTGCCACCTTGATTATTTTATTAGGTGGGAGATGATGCAGTAATGCTAATATGGTAATAAGTTAACTCATTTTTTTAAGTCAGGAAGAGAACATGCCTCCATTCCAGGTGAATTTCCTCCAGATAATCAAGTATATCTTTGTAGATAGTGATGCATTCATTTGAAAAAAAGAAAAAAGAAAGAAAGAAAGAAAAAGATTTAGACCAACATAATAAATATGGAAAACATCACTACTTAACTTTTCTAATAAATTAATTTTTCTATTGCTTAAGATATTTTGTAACTTTTGCCTATTCCACTATGTCCTATTTCCACTTTCCTTTTAGCCAAAGACCATGCTAATTTCTTTGCAAAGAAAATACATGAAATCAGAAGAAAGCTACCTAACTTCCCACCATTACATAAGCTAACCTATTTGATACCAATCCCATTTCTAGATCTTCTGTCTTCCTTTTATTGAAGTAAGAATTGCCTGGGCTCCTTTTTTCAATCAACTCATAATTTTGACTCTGCACCTTATCTCTTTTCACCATTTAAAAGCTTTTGCAACTGTAAATATTCCCTTTTCCTTGCATCAAAATTTTGCCCAACTTTCTTTTGACTGCTCCCATAATAATCAGCAAACTGAAATATTTGTCTTTTCTTATTATATTTCCATAATACTCCTTCTATCCCTCATCCATTCCAGCTGGACTCTCATCCTCAGAGAGACCACTAAGAATACTTTAACATGACTCGTGTTAATAATCAAATTTCTATCTACATTTGTGTCTATCAGTAATGACTGTTTTGTGAAAATTAGACATCTGGCTAAATGACATCTGGCTAAAATAAACACAAAAGAACTTTATTAAGAACATTTTGATAGTAGCAGCCAATGGTTGGGCAGGTTGCTTGCCACATGTCTAAGAACAATAACCAAATCTCCCTTCAGAATGTTTCCTTGAGGAAATTGAACTATGGATGCTTTAGCCTAATCCAGAGGCGTCCTGGGAAGGCATTTCTATATGTCAACATTAGCACCAATGACACTGTCACCAAGAAAGAAATCTTGCTAGAACTGCCAATAATGTGAGAATAAAATGTATGTAGTTTCAGAATCTTTGTGCCACTTTTTTTTATTTGAAGCCCTGATTATGAATACCTGATTGTCATAGCTTAGTAGGCCAGGTATCCATACTCATTCTTTAAGTCGTTTGAAAAAGTGTCTATCTGGACTGATCTGTTTCTGTTGTGAGAAGGAGGCTCTGCCCCCTATTTAGATTTTAATGAAGTAAGTCTTCTCCCAAGCATTGCAACTGGGCATCAGAAAAATAAAAATAGAAAAATAAAAATAAAAGAAACAAAAAAAAAAAGGAAAAGGAGAAAAAGAAAAAGTAAGGGAGAAAACAAGCAGTATATTCCACACCATTGACTTTCCAATAAAAACATACACACTTCTTTTCATCTTTGCAAATAAAAATGGTTCTTATCTAGCATAATTCAAATATGTTTCATAATATTGGATACACATTCTTTAGCTCTCCAAAAGGGAGAAAATACAAATCCATATCATTTATTGCACTCAACTGAACATATAGTTTATCCTAGTGATGACTATTGTTTCTCCAGTTCTGTCACAGTTCATCTTAAAAATTCTCTAACCTATGGATTAAGTTATAATTTCATTATCTCTAAGGCAATATATATATATATAATTGATAGATATGAGATAGGAAAAAATATTATTTATAAACAAAACAGATTTTTTGAACTCCGCAAAGAAGAAAACACACAAAAAAACTTCACTAAATCTAATATTATCCACTGGTAGTGCTTCTATATTTTATAATTGCCTTTATCCACTATTTATTCCATATTTCCTATAATTTTAGTCTGATCATTAGCCAGTCATCCTTCTTTATCAAAGAATATGATTACAACTTCTCTTCAGAGGAATATAAACCTTCTGTTTTTCTTCCTTTAGAGATTTTTTTTTAACTTTTACTACTAGACAGGCAGTACTAAGATATACAGAGGCAATCTCTTTTAAGTCCCTTCATACAATTTTTTTCTTCCTTCTGCAATAACAACCACACTTCTCCTTGAAAGTCAGAATGGATTACTTCAGCCAAAATCATACTCCATTTCTTTTGTTGTCCTGTCCAGTTCTCCCTAAAGAATAAAAAAAGGAAAGAAAGAAACAAACAAAAAATAAAAAAGAATGAAAGAGTGAGAAAGAGAAACAAACAAAAAATGTCCAGCAATATAGCCTCAGTTTCTAGTTCAGTAAGCCCCATGCTAAGTCTGCAAATGGGAGCTTCTTTCCTCAGGAATTAAAATTTCCAGGAAAAAAATTTCCAATGAAATCATTTTGTGCAATGTTCAGCATGCACCATCTCTCTTTTATGTCCTGGTTCCCACACCATGTATTATTTCAATAAAAAAAAAAAAAAGAAAGAAATTAATATGGATAGAACTCCAAACTCACAAGGTCTTCTCTCTTGGCACAACTAGGTTCAAGAAGGTTCTAGAATGCTTGTTGTTTCTAAGTTGTGTAATGCAAATAAATTCCATGATAATTAGCTGATCACCCTCTGTTTTTCCTGTAAAGTTCTTTGGTCAGATATAATACTGTGTTTTATAAAATATCAGTGAGAAAATAATTCCATAAAACTAACGGAGAGGGTTCTGAGAGCAGCACTGGCTAAAGAGAAAACAAATACAAACTGTAAGTGTATACTGTCAAAACCATGCTAGAACTTCAATGTAATTTACTTAATACAGCTACAACATGGTTTCTGGGCTCCCCCAGAGCGTAGTACTTTCTCAGGGAATCCAGAGAGAAGTCCACCTCTGGAAGGTTAGATTACACTTACTGTATGCTAACTTGGTTAAGAAGAAGAGCCTAGTCTTTATTTCTTGTCAAAGAAACAGCCATTGAACAAGGACTAGATAGCTAGAAATGAGTTTGTCTGATAATGACAAGGCAACTCATCTAGTCTAATTGATTACTGGGATCCTATTTCTTGGATAGGACTTTTGGCAAGTCTCATGAGACTCATATCTTGACCTAATCTAGGAGATAATTCCCATAACACTTTCCCAAACCTTTTTGTCTTAAATGCTCCAAAGTTATTCCCTGCAAGGCCTGATCATGCTAGCAATCCATTAATTGATGCTAACAAAAATTGTTGTTAATCTATATCTCACACATTACTTGATTGATCTTACATAGGGATTGGCAAACTTTTTCTACATAAGGCCAACTAGTAAATATTTTAGGCTTTGTAAATCATAATGAATCTATCCCAGTAACTCATGTCCGCTATTGTAGTGTGAAAGCAGCCATAGACAATATGAAATCTAAATATAGTTGTTGTGTTCCAATAAAACTTAATGAATTAAAAAATTGGAAGACTGGATTTAAAGTACAGGCCATAGTTTGCTATTTTCCAAAATCTAATTGTCTTCTGTGCTGACCAAGCAAGCATATTAAAAAAAAAATGCACAAGGAATTCCATTCAGCATATTTGAAGTTCTTGTCATTAAAATGTATTATTCACCTTAGACCCAGTATTGTACTGGATTTATCATTTTATGGAAGTCACTAAGTCTATGGCACTTTGCAATGAAAGCCCTAGCAAACTAATAGATAGGAATTTTATTATATTTGTTATACTATCCTAAGGTCCTTCCTCAAGTCACTAACTGACCTTTGTTTGAAGAGTCTGTGTTTTTAAAAAACTCAAATCAGGGAATTACTATTATGGACTATAGTTCTTAATCTTGAAGGCTCCATGTAAATTATAGAAACTAAGTGGGAGATGATAGATGATAGATAGATGATTGAAAAATAGATAGATAGATGATAGATAGATCTTTAGTTCTAAAATACTCTTGTTCATTTTTTCCAATGACAAAGCTTGATTTGATCACAGTTTTCAAACTACTATATTTGGAGATACAAGCATTATAGAATTACTTTTTCTTTGGAAAGGGCTCCCTTGTGCCAGGTCATTTCCGTTTTTATTTTTATTTTTTTTAAACAATATAAGAAAAATCCTCATGAGATGAGGTGAATGTGTACTTGCTGTTAAGGAGGCTCATTATGGAATAAACACTAAGGATATTCTGAGATCTGTAAAATTTTGCATAGAATCACATTCCACTTTCTCTCTCTCTATGCACGCACACACACACATGCCTATATATATATATATATATATATATATATATATATGTATAAATATATAGGTCTTTGTATAACTTCACTAAAATGTCTCTTACCAGTTATAACCACAGTGCTAAGAAAAACTTTTAAAAAGCTCGATTCTGCAAATCTATTAATTGCAGGATTAGTTCAATTTATAGGCTCACTAAGTGTTTATTGAAATCATTAGTGTTCGACTCCTCAGAGCTGTCCCATAGTGCACTAGCTGATCATCACTGCCTTGGAACCAATACAAGCAGATAACAAATTACAGATTCCTTTCAGTTGCCTTAGGACTTTTTATTTCTAATTCCAATTTTTATATCATAAGCGTTCTTAATTGTAAGCACTGAAGTAGTGTCTAGCGAACTAAAGCATAAAAAGAAAAAAAGAGGATCTTGAATAATTCACAAAATTGTTGGGACACTTAGAGAATCATTCCTAGAAGTTCTACGACCTGGAATCATTCCCAAATCCCTCCCCGGGGCTGTTTTCACAGAGAAACCATGGCCACCTTGTCTGAACATTAGATATTGTACCACTATTAATGTGCAGCTAATACAATTAGGCCCCTTATCCTGGAAGCTGTCCCTAACACTCCTTTTACCGTCACTGCAGGAACTTAAACACAGCACAGCTGCCGCGGCTGCCAGACAGGACAATCTACTAACGCTGGCAATTCTTTTGATTATAATCTCTTGAGTCAAAATCGAGAGTGTGTGTTCCTGATTGCTAGAGCATTAGTCCTCTGCCCGCACTGGAGATGCAAGTTAGCTAGGGAAATTGGAGTTTGGGCGCTTGCATATTTTATAGTGGGAGACATGCACGGCATTGCCTGAGAACCAAACACATAAAGGTGTTTTTGACACACCATATAGCCGAAATAATGACTATATCATCTACATCATATTACTGTCAATATAACACCCCCCTAAAAACAAACGAACAAACAAAACTATCAATAAATAGATCGTAATCTATCCACTCAGAACACGAATCTTAGACTTCTCTGTGATGCATCTTGCCCTTACACTCTACATCCACTTCAATAGAAAGTCCTCTCAAATCTTTTTCCAAAAAGTTCTAAACCTTACTACTTATGCCACTGCAAATCTTTTTCAGGTCATCGACATCCAGATTCCACATACGATATCCTGTCAGGTCTCCATGATTGCTTCTCTTCTTGCTACCTTGCAAACTATCTACTACAGAGTAGCCAGAATGATCTTTTAGAGGCTCCAATAACATCAGGTTGTATTCTATTTAAAACTCCCCATTGTAAGCATAAAACTTAGTTTTAACTTCTTACCATGTCTACAAATTCTTACATGACCTGTGCTTTGCCTTGTTATCTGCCCTGATTTACTACCAACTCAGCATTTCCCTACACTACTCTTTTTGTTTCTCAGGTCCTTTGTATTGCTTCTTCTCTTCTTGAGACAATAAATTTTTATCTCTAAACCTCCTTTTTTTTTTTTTTTCCCCCCCTGGGAATTTCACTCCGTAGATATTTACTTGGCTTTCTTCTTCTTGTTATACCAAATGAGAGATCAAATATAAATTGCAGAGGCATATAGTTCTCAACTAGCTTTGCTAAAGAAATACCTATAGTCAAGTCTACCCCATTTTATGTTCTTCAAAGCCTTAATAACGAGATGAGGAGTCTTTCTCCCTCATGTTCATTGATGTAACCATTATGTCTATAATTGTGCCTTTTACACAGTAGGTACTCAATAAAAACGTTTGACCAGTAGGTCTAAATCATAAGCTTTAACCACAATATAATCTATTACCCCAAATAAAAGCTGATAACCATGAATGTTAGTACTGTCCAGTAAGTTAATTTTTAGTAGCATCTTAAGGATTGTATGCCTCTTGCTATTCTTATTGTTTACATTTTAGGGAGGTAGAGGATATATACAGACTTCTGGAAATAATAAGAAAATTCACAATTTTGAAGTATTCTCTGTATATCAAAATTGTTTAGAGATACCAAATGCTCTATTAATAATCTGAATTAAATTTACTAAATTAACCTTTCAGAGAAGATGGAAGCATCAGAACTAAATAACAAAAATACTATTGGGGTTTTTAACCCTGTACTCCTTGTCTCAGCATCTTGGGTGATTCTGAGTTGACTTATAAAGATCTTTCTTTGTCATATTCTAAATTACTTACAATTCTTTGAAAGTAGATAAAAAATATTTAGCTACCAAAGATTTAGACGACAGCTAATTAGAAAACAATTAAACATGATAAACAATACAAACTAGTCAAATTGGCATCAAAGTGGAAGAAAGTTATCTTCACTCTGGCAAGATTAAATATTACAAATGGACAAAAGAACTTGAAAACTAGAAATATTACAGAATGTATTTGAGTCAATACTGTTGAGGAAAAAATACTTTAAAAGGGAAATGGAGTCTCTGCATTAATAAAACTTTTTGCAGAAGCTATTGACAATAGAATTACCAGAAGTAGCTGTGGTTTGGCCACGTTAGGATACTTTTCCAAAATAAGGACAATACATTTTAGAATAAATGTTTGACTAGATAAAATACACAGAAGAGGGCAAACACACTAGGAGGAATCTGAATGGCCCATGAGGAATGGTTGATAAAATGACACACATGGTCCAGAGATAATTAAGAGGAAACGTTTTCATATTCTAGGCATTTTTTTATTTTATTATATTAATCACCATACATTACATCATTAGTTTGTGATGTAGTGATCCATGATTCATTGTTTGCTTATAACACCCAGTGCTCCATTCAATACGTGCCCTCTTTAATAGCCATCACCAGGCTAACCCACCCCCTCCCCTCTAGAACCCTCAGTTTTTTTCTCAGAGTCCACAGTCTCTCATTCTTCGCCCCCCCTGATTTCCCCCCCTTCATTTTTCCCTTCCTACTATCTTCTTTTTTTTAACAGTCTGCAATTCAAGAGGTCAGAACAAGCACCACAGAATATAATGTTGGCATGATGGGGGATTAAGTTTAATAAAACAAAGATTAGAACTCCTATATTTGTGGGTCTAAGGGTTAAATTGGCCTCAGTGTGAAGTTTCTTCCCTTCTAAGTCCAAATGGCTAGAGAAAGTCCTTTCTGCATCTAGAAATAGACCAGATTAGACTCCCCACCGCCCCGCTCACTCGAAGACTGTATTTCCATCAGTCACATAATTGCAATAGGAAAAAAGAGGAATGCACAGACAACAATACAATGTTCGGGGTAAAATCATGCTTGGGAATTAGTTCAATGTAGCAATATGTTCCCTGAAGCTTTAGATGAACAGATATGAACTCTGAAAGATCAGGTTCCATTCTGAATAAAACCTTTAACTAGGTTATAGCTGGGGAATCTCATTATTTAATTGTGTGTAGGAGTGTGGAGACAGGCTGCTGAGTGGAAATATGCCGCTGCTCAAAAAGAGAGAGCACATAAAAATGTGACAGCTTATGTAGTTTATCACAGTGTGTGGGTATGGGTTACAATACTGGCATGAAAGCTGAAATGAAATAAAATGATCATTTCCTTCAATTAGCAACTGAAATTCTGTGAGGTAATGTTCACTTGAAAGTGGGACATCATTAATTTACACATAGGTCAGTAAAAAGTAAGTTTTAATGCCGCATTTTCTGTTCCCTTAGAAAAGCACCACATCATTTCAAAAGGCAAGAATTTTCCTGTCTAAGTTAGGATGTCTGCAAAGAGTTAACATACTCTTCTCACTCCGTATTCCAAATTACTTCTGAAAGTAATATCCATATTGTACCTTGAAGGAAGGCCTAAGCAGTAAACTTTAACGGCTGCCTGAGTTGGCAATCATTTCATAGAGACAAGACACCGCACTGGAAATTGCCCTATAAATAAGATCCCTTACAGAAAAATTAAAATGGAATTCATATTATTGATGTTCACTAGCAGCCATAAGAAACACAAGGGAACCAGGATGTGACACTTGTTTCAAATCGCTCTCGAAGGCACCTGAAGGACGCCCTCAAAGTCAGCTTTGATCAATGGTGATAAGTAGTTTGTCCAGCATTCAGAGTGGGCTGTAATGTATTTGGAAACCTTGAGGAATTTGCCTACCGGATAGAAATGAAGCAGACATTAGCTGCCCCACAACAAATTTTTCTCTGCAGTGGCTATGAATTCACTAATGCCCCGATTACCGGCAGAATCAACTCTCTTTTCCTTCCCTGCCAGTCCTCTACCTCCCCACTCCTGCTCTCATTTGTTTATTTCTGCATTTTAGCTCGCCTTCAGGCCTTATATTCCCCAAAAGATTTCTGGGTTTTGTACTGAAAGGATACCTGGAATCCTGCTCTTACTACTAGTTACATAACCCTCTTTGCTAGGTATATATTTTGATGTGAGACCTGAGATATAAAACCACACTCTCTAGATTGTATTATGTTTCTGTAAATCATGACTGCTTGTTGTAATGTCCATTATTATAGTATATTAAGTTGTTCACCCTGAAAGGGAAATAGTCATGTAAAAATGTAATGTTTAATCTATAAATCCAAGCAAAATAGAGAATATGAAAGGAAGAACCAAGAGGTGAGAACAAGGGCAGGCAAATGACAGCAAGAGTTAGACTGAGAGAGATATAGAAAGAGCAGAAAATAAACTGGAAAGACAAAGCAATTGGAAAAGGTAAGAAAACTAGAAATGTACAGACCTATAAAAATTGTCTTCTGTGCCAGGTGTCATATTTATATAGGGTAAGTGTGAACTGAATAATAAATAGCAACATAAAGAATAAAGCATGTTGATAGAAACTCATTTTGATTATTTCAGCAGAACTGAAAAATGTTTCCCTTTTCTACAGTAAATAAGGAGATAGTCATTAGAAAATGAAAATTGATATGAAATAGAACAAAGGCTACGGATACTAGGGTTCTGCTCAGTTCTACCTCTTACCATTGGTAGATCCTCTGGAGAAGGCTCAGCATTGGTTCCTTTTTCCATGAAAATCGAATTCCAGGGTAAATATATGAATTGCAGATACTATGTATAAATGACATAGTATTTTACTATTACTATGTATAGATTACTTAATGCAGTGCCTTCACATGGTAAAATCCCCAAAATAATTGTTATAATTATTAATAATATGGTATTAACTTCAATATATTATATTTTGTGACTTATTTAAAAAAGCAGGGTATATGAGTTAAGATTATAATAGATTACATTTATGGCAGAAATTTAGTCCAATACTGAATTCAGAGTTATTAGCTATATGTTACTTTTGACAAGATACATAATTTCTCTGGGATTCAGATAGTTCTCCTGTAAAATGACACTGTCAGTGCACACAGCTATAAATAAATACCAATGGATTATATAATATAGAATTACATGATTGGTTGATTCTAAAGCAAGGTAAGCCCAAGATTTGTCAGTTTTCTGGATAATGTATAAATTAACTTTCTGGAAAAATCACAAATGAATCCAGTGGTGTAACAAATAATGTTTAATATCTAGAATCATAAAGCTCACCATGTAGAGATTGTTAAAGTATGTAAAGGTACGAGGCAAAGATTGGACAAACAACAGTGTTTCATAACCTAATTATTTCTAGGTACTCTCTGTTCCCTACTCAGTTGGATAGAATTGGATATCTATTTAACTGATCGTTTCTCATATGAGTCCACCTGCTTTTGTGTGTGTGTGTGTGTGTGTGTGTGTGTGTACGTGTGCATATATTCTGAGCTGTTGACTTACTGTGGCAAGATGTCTTACAAATGAACATATGGTCAGGTGCCTGGGTGGTTCAGTTGGTTAAGCGACTGTCTTCGGCTCAGGTCATGATCCTGGAGTCTCTGGATCGAGTCCCGCATCGGGCTCCCTGCTCGGCGGGGAGTCTGCTTCTCCCTCTGACCCTCCCCCTTCTCATGTGCTCTCTCTCATTCTCTCTCTCTCTCTCTCAAATAAATAAATAAAAAATCTTTAAAAAAAAACCAAATGGACATATGGTCAACATATTGAATAAATTGTTATTCAAACCCTGGGCAGTATATGTCAGTTGTTGTATATAAAAATGGAGCAAAAAAGTCTAAATATCTTTGTTAGGTAAATATGAGAAGTGCCAGGATAAGTGTTAGTAGAAAAACCAGTAACTTTGCTTGAACTCAAAACCCTGAGATCAAGACCTGAGCTGAGATCAAGAGTTGGATGCTTAACCGACTTAGCCACCCAGGTGTCCCCTTTGGGATATTTCTAAAAGAAGTAGCTTCCCATAAATCCACTTGTTTCTTCCTTAGAAGTAGTCTATAATTTTCTTCTTTTAATTATGAGATTAATCTTAATTCTCATATTTAGTCCCAGTGTAATGTACTGTGAAGACTGTAAAATATTTCCTGTTTGGTCACTGCATTTCAATAAGTTTTCTGCTTAAAGAGCCTCTAGTGTGTTTAATTGTATCAACTTACCTTAGGTTGAAATCAAATATGACATGGGAGTAATATTTTTTTTCTATCACAAAAACCCAAGAAGTATTATTTTACTATCAAGACACAATGAATAATCATCTGCAGTCAACATTCATGTAAGGCAGAATTCATGTGGTCTAACTGCTCTAATGATAAGATTGTTCAGACTACTAATGGATAAAGAATATGTATCTAACTGTTTGGGGTTGAAAAGACTGAAGGAAAAGTATAAAACAAAGTTTAACTCTGTGTTTGTGTGAGTGTTTACATATGTGTGTTAACAGACACACACATACACACACACTCACACAAACATACCTTGTTCTAATATACTTTGGGTAAAACTTTAAATTCCTTGCTTAGTCCTGTGTGGTTTTAGGAATTTTGAATTGTAACCAGCATTTATGTACCTTATGTAATGTCCACCAAAAAATCCATTTCTGAAACAATTCCAAGATTATTTGTAAAATTAGGTTTGGCTCTTGAGGACAGACTCAGTCTTGTGTCTTCATTAGGACAAGTTTGCATGTAATGAGGAGTGAGTGGTGTGCCAGGTGAGGACAAGTAAAAATGAGCATTCGGATAGAGCAGAGACACTAAACTCAACTAATCCTTGAAGAGAAAAAGCTTGTTTAGGATACGGTGAGAAATTTCATGTGTTTAGACACAGCATTTCACAATACATTTCTCCCATTACGTATACTGAGTATTGATACAAAGGGTTACTTGAATAAGAATTATGTGGTCAAATATATTTAGAAAACATTTAGCTAAAATTCAGGTTTCTATACTGAAAAACTTCCCAGATTCTATGTACCAATATTTATTCTGCATTTCCAGAGGAATGTGAAATCAAAGTTTTCCAAACTTATCTAAACAAAAATAGTACTTTTAAAAGAGCATGCTAATTTTCTACTGTTATATAATTTAGAGAATGGATTGGTTAGAAAATCAGTTGCAGGATTTTGAAACCCGAGGTTGGAGATATATGTAGTAGTGAACTTATGAAAGCTCTCACTTAACACAGAAAGGAATAGCCTTTTGACCGTTTTATCATGGAGGAATGAGGTTTGCTCCATGTAACAGAAAACCTAACAAAAGATTAAGCAAATGGACATATTTTTCTGATGTAACTAAAAGTTCAGAATTAAATATACAAGCTCTTGTATTTATATATGTATTTGCATACATAAATATGTGCATATTTATAAGTGTATTATATATGGTATGCGGTATATTTATTATACTTTATATATTGCATTATTTCTTATACAATACACATTGCATATTATATATTCTACATTATATATTATATAGAGTTGACACTTTCAACTTTTTGTCTGGCAAATCCTTAGTCAAATCTACGAACTCATTTTTATAATCTTACTTTCCCATTATACAGATGACAGTGTTTTCAACTTTCCATTACTATATAACAGCAACTTAAATGAATGTCAGTTTCCTCCATTTTTTTTTCATTACATCACTCCAGCTCAGATTCAGGGGAAAGAAAGCCACATAAGGTCATGAATATCAGGAGGTTCAGGTCATTGAGGATCCATATTTAGGGAAGAGTTATGCGATGACTTCTGGAAATTGTGAATACTATAGAGGCAAAATGGGAAGGATTGAAACAGATAGTGAGAAGCCTTGCTTTCCTAGAAGACAATATAGAGAACAAAGCAGATACATTTGAAGTAGCTAAAAGGAAACCTGAAAAGCTTTCAACAAATGTTACTTTTAGACTTAGCATGTTAAACCCCCAAATACAGCCTCACTGAGTTCTTGCTGCTACTATAATTTCATCATTATCATGTTTTTAAATATAAGTTGGGGGGTGCCTTGGTGGCTCAGTCAGTTAAGCGTCACCTTTGGCTCACGTTTATAACACATAACATAATAAATAATATTTAAACAAATTTTTTGGCTGAAATTCAGTTTCCACGTTTATAAAAACCACAGTATTGAACACTTGGAAATACAAGTGAATTATTAATGAGTTATGGATACATTACTTGAAACTTCTATTTTGAGCATTTGCATTAAAATTATTCAAATAGAATTTTACAATATTTAATTTCCTCCTTATTCTCATGTTGTATCTATCTCCAAAATATAGGCACTTGAAAGAATGCATCTTTTTTTTTGAAGGATAACAAATATTTTAATCTGTTCTCAAAAGTGATCAATTTTTTTAAATTTCTTTATTTGACAGAGAGATAGCACAAGTAGACAGAGTGGCAGGCAGAGGGAAAGGGAGAAGCAAGCAGGCTCTCTGCTGAGCAGGGAGCCCGATGCGGGGCTCGATCCCAGGACCCTGGGATCATGACCTGAGCCAAAGGCAGCCACTTAACCAACTGAGCCACCCAGGCGCCCTGAAAGTGATCATTTTTATCAGCACTTACATGGCATATAATAAATCCCTTCTCCCAATAAAACATTTCATGTGTCCTCCTACTTTCAACCTTGCCCATTCCCAAAACTTACATCATCTAAAGGAATGAATAAAAGTATTCAGAGGATCAAAATCAATTATCTTGCAAACTCTAGGCATCTTATGTTTGCACATAGTACCAAGGTAAATTTTTGAATGGTCTTAATAGATTTAATTCAGGAAAGACTTTTTAAAATCTCTTCTTTCTAGAATTCCTATTATGCATATTAGATGAGTGATGTTTATTTTCTAAGTAATTGATATTTTTATGATATAATTATTCAATTTTCCTCTGTATGATATTTTCATCTTGTACTTCAAAACTATTATTGTCAGTTAATCAACTATGATTTCCTTCAATGATAGGCACAATGTCAATATTTGCCATGGACTTTTTCACTGATGCTAAATTTGTAATCTGATATTCTTGTATTTTTATTTTTTAAGATGGTAATTAAACTTGTAAGTACTATCTGTAAAGGGTATCCTATAAGATTGACTTTATTTTTGGAGATTATTCTTATGCTTGATGAGTTTCCATTTACGTCAGTGCTCTTTACGTCAGAAAGAAATTAAAGCAGAGATAAATGACATTGCTAAAGTACATACAGATATATATTGATACTTCATAATCTGTCATAAATGGAGATTTTTCCGTGTTTCTGAAGGAGTCATTAAGTAGTAACTATGTACACCAAATTTATGGTGAAGATGATTATGTTTATGTTTTTTTTTGTGGGTAGGAAATCTTTCTATAATATTTAATAATATTTGTGATCTATGAAAAAGGGACTAAAATATAACTTATTATTGAGTAATTATATGAACCATTATTTGACTATATGAACCATTATTTTCAAGACTGTATTGTTTCCATCCCATTTCTCTCTCTCTTAAATTTCTGAAATTTAAAATATATGCATTATTTAGCTATATGTTACAATAATTCTATGCATCAAGCTGTGCCAAAATCTTATTTCATGTAACAATTAACACTTCATTAGGTCATAATTCTGTCTGGCTCCACTTCACTTGATTTTAAGTCTTTCCTATTGGATCAGTGAATTAGTTTGGAGATATTCTTTTCATGGTGATGACAGAAATGAAAGAGAACAAACAGAAAATATGTTACCACCTATTATACTTTGGTTCAGAAGGAGCATGCTATCAATTTCACCTTATCTAACTGGTGAAAGTAAGTCACATAGAAAAACCAAAATTCAAAGGGTGAAGAGATATTCACACTTACATACCTCTGTAGTGGAAGGAAGTGAAAAATCATGAATCAATGGTCCTGAACCCAGGGAAGGGTGAGCAATCAGGACCAGTAATGTGATCAACCACAGGGTTAGCTTCTGGGAATCTGTATCATAAATTCATGAAGACATTTGTGTGGTGTTCAAAAAAGATTTTATTTATTTATTTGAGAGAGCGAGCATGAGCCGGGGGAGTAGCAGAGGGAGAAGGACAAGCAGACTCCGTGCTGAGCATGGAGCCAGTCCCGGGGCTTGATCCTCTGACCCTGAGAACATGACCTGAGCCAAAATCAAGAGTTGGCCACCCAACCAACTGAACACATTTGTGTTTTTATAGAAAGAAAAATATACTTCACGTGCAGTAAGCTAGCTTTCTTAAAACAGAACTGGGTTTTAATTCATTAAAATATTGATGGTTATTTAAATTGATAACCTTCAGTTTTCAAGAATTCAATAGGAAGCAGTTTTAGTATTTGTTTTGTAGTTGAACAATTTTAACTGGGCATAATTTGTATGAATTTTAATTTTAAACCATATATTTCATAGTAATTTTCAGAGATGTATAATGTGCTTAAGCAAATATTGGAAAATAGTAAAGATGGAATAAATACTTAAAATAATCATTACAATATAAACTGATAAATACAGTATTTTCTGCTCTGGATTAAAATTAAAAATGGATTTAGATTACTAACAAAAATGTTTATTTCATATGAAATGTTTATTTCAGGTTTTAATAAAACTTAAAATTGTATTTACATCATTAATGTTACAGCTTTACTAAAGAAAGTAATGTAGGTTACACCCTTTATCTCAAAACTTTCTAGGATCTTAGGAACTTAACTCATTTTCAATCTGCTTGGATATAGCTTTATTTATCAATATGATCAGGCAAGCCAATAACTTTGGTCCTTCTTTCAATCAAAATCTATACTAAAGTTAAGTTATATCAAGATTTCCAGGGCGCCTGGGTGGCTCAGTCATTAAGCATCTGCCTTCGGCTCAGGTCATGATCCTGGGGTCCTGGGATCGAGCCCCACATCGGGCTCCCTGCTCGGCAGGAAGCCTGACTCTCCCTCTCCCACTCCCCCTGCTTGTGTTCCTGCTCTAGCTATCTCTCTCTCTGTCAAATAAATAAATAAAATCTTAAAAAAAAAAAAAGATTTCCAGGTGAGTTAAAGATAAAACCATATTGCCTGAGGGAAAATGCTACCTCTCACTTATTTTATATATCATTTTCCTTCATATCAAATACTTTCTGCACTTAACGAATTCCCAATTAGCCATATCCAGAAATAACATCAAGTTTTCAAAATCTCAGAATATGTTAACTACTACAGTTATTTTGTTGTTGTCTCAAACACACCTTGCAAAGCTATCACCCCACACACATCAAATGAGACAAGCTATCTCTGCAAGGACTTTGGACATTATTAAAGAATACTGCCATCCATAGCATTTCTTTCCTTTCTCTCTCTCTCTCCTTTTTTTTTTTTTTTTTTGCTCAAGAGTAGAATCATTAGCTTAAGACATTCAGGGGTGAACTACTTTTATGCTCTGACTTTGCTCTGAGGATGACTTAAGGCAGCACGACTTGAAATACACTTTGATTTGCTTCAGTGAATGAGAGGAAAGGTCAAGGAGTTGCTCCACACTAGTTGGCCACCCAGAAATATGTTTACTTCAGACTCAAGATTTTTAGGTTGTTCAGCACTCATACAAACTCTAAATAACATGCACAAAGAAAACAAAGCTCTGAGGACTACTGCATGGTACAGAAAGGCTTAATGACCTCTCAACAGACTCTTAAAAACACAGATGTGTGAGTCGTGATTTAGACCCAAACCATATGAAGAACAGAAAATAATACCAAAGAGAGATTTAGAACATGAATTTTCCCAAGGGTTAGTGATCCAATTACCATTAGAGCTGTGTGGAAAGGGACTTTAACTTATCTCTAGACAGTATAATTTGAAATGCCCATTTCAGTTCACTTCATCACATTTATAATATTTCAGAAGCATTGCCTTGTTTATGATCTCTCCTGTGACGACATGCAGGCTAATATAAAAAGGTTGAAAGCATAAAAATACAATGCCGCAAATTCACTAAAACTGAAAGACAAAGCAACATAAAAAAGCTTATTCTATTAATTTTGCCCACACATATATCCTTATTTCTTGCCAACATTTATGGAAGGCAGGTTATTCTAAGCTACACTGTGTGTGGCCTATGACGCAAATCACCCTCACACCCTCCACGTTAGTGGATGCCACTCCCTTTGTAGCTAGGTGGAACTGGAAACGATTTTGGTGTAAAAGGTGACACACAAGAACAAACTCTCACAATAAAACTGAAGATCCTCTCTTTCTCTTCAGTTAATATAAACCAAATTTCAATAAAGCTGGAAAGAAAGTTCCAACATTAAGAAGCTTACCCATATTTACAAACTGCAATGTTTACATCAATCTTTCCTTCCTAACTTGACACATTTCTGCATCATAGATTAAGTTTCTCTGCTCAAAAGTGAATTATTCTTAGAATGTTAGACTTCAAGGCTGTATTGTCATGATTGGTACTCCGTTTTCCATTTGAAATGACTGTGATTTTCTCAGGTATGCTATGTAATCTTGTTTTTGGCATTGGCTGCATTACTGTACTGATCGTTCTGAGTACCACTGACCTATATGGAGAAAGGTAGAGCGCATTTAGTAATCTAATAAGAAAGCTAAGATACATTTGCAACAAATCAAATATAGCACCATGATGTTTTCATTTCTTCAAGTGAAATCTTTTTTTTTAATATTTTTATTTATTTGAGAGAGAGAATGAGAGAGAGAGAGAGAGAGAGCACGAGAGGGGGGAGGGTCAGAGGGAGAAGCAGACTCCCCGCCGAGCAGGGAGCCTGATGCGGGACTCGATCCCGGGACTCCAGGATCATGACCTGAGCCGAAGGCAGTTGCTTAACCAACTGAGCCACCCAGGCGTCCCAAGTGAAATATTTTCTATTAAGCTAAAATTCAAATGAAGAAAACTAACATTTGTCCTTTTCTTCCAAAATGACTTCCTTCTTCAATTATATGTATAATAATATCATCTCCTGGAGTAGGCAGAGGTGGTTAAGATGGAAATATACTCTGTAAAATAACTTTTAAGCATATTTTGGAAATATGCATAAATGTCATGATGAAATGATAGAAAAAAGGTTAGGTGATCATTCCAGTATCAGGTAGATCAACTACACAAAAATACTGAGTCCTCTATTCTCTGTAAGTGGTTCTTCATCTCACATTTAGCTAGGATTTCATTTTTAATATTTTTCTCTTCTCCAACTATTTACTCTCTCTGAATAAGTACTTTCACTATAAACTCACAGACACACACCCCCCGCATGCTACAAGATACTGTTTCTTTGAAGATGCATAGTCGCCTAAAGTATAACATCCTACAGGCTGATGATACTATTTATGAGCCCAGAACCCAAACCCCTACCTATTTTTTTCATACATTTAGTATATCAGTGAATGGCTCTTTCTGTCCTATACTTACAAATAATTTATTTGAATTCCATCATCTAAATATATTTTGAATTAGCACAGGTTTTCTCCCTCTGTACTGTCAACACCAAAGGTATAACTTGGATTACTACAATCATCTTTTAAATGTTTTCTAACATTCATTATCATAAAATCTCAAACTATTTACCAATATAAGTGACTTTTTATTATAAATCTTAATAGTGTACAATGCTAAGTCGTGTATGTGAGAAAAGGAGGATAACATCCATTATCCTATATTTCTGTAAGGGGAAGTCAATTTTGAGAGAAACTATAGATACCCTTTTCACTCATTATCTTTTTTATTCCAAATTCTTCAGTTTTGGAAATTAATTTTTTTCTTTCTCCTTCCAAATCTCTATGGGAAATGGTCACAGGTCACAAGTAGCCTAGATCCCTCTCTCTCTCTCTTTCTCTCTTTCTCATAAATACTTTCTCATAAATGCTTCCCCTAGTGTTTTTCTCTCTGCTCTGCCTATATCATTATTTAGAGTAATTATATTTGCTGTAACTGATAAATCCAAAAATCCCATACAGATCTAAACCTTTGTGATCCACTGGGGAAATATCCATAAATTAAGGAACAGAACCCCTTCTATTTTATGGCTCTTATATCTTCAAAACATTGCACCTGAGAGCACCAGGAAAGGGATCAAGAATGAGGGAATGCACATGGAAAGATTTAATGAGCTAAACTTACAGGCCTTATACTTCACTTCTTTTCACATTCTCTTGGCCAAAACCCAGTCATGCGACCATGTCTTTCTTTCAGTAAAGAAAGCTGAAAAATATATTCTAACTGTGTGATCAGGAAGAGGAAGAAACACATCTTGTAAAAACTTGTTAAGCAAACCTGTCAGTGTGGGGTCTGTCTTAGTGGATGGTAGTTCGAAAGCAGCAAGCTTTTCTGTCTTAGATTGGATGAGCAAATCCAACTCACTGGGCAAAGAGTAAGAAAACACTTTAGATTCATATTCAAATCAGTTACTCCACTTCAATAAAACTAACATCTCTCAGTGTTTTTCTCAATTGTTTTAGAACTAAGAGGTCTCCTTAACTCCAGTATGTATGGAAGTGTTTTAAAGATTTTATTTATTTATTTGACAGAGAGAGAGAGACAGCGAGAGAGGAAACACAAGTAGGGGGAGTGGGAGAGGGAGAAGCAGGCTTCCCGCCGAGCAGGGAGCCCGATGCGGGGCTCGATCCCAGGACCCTGGGACCATGACCTGAGCCGAAGGCAGACGCTTAACGACTGAGCCACCCAGGCACCCTGGAAGTGTTTTAAATGACTAACAGACCTCACTGACATCTCCTGCTTTATATTTCTCTGCACACTCTCCGTTGTAAAAACTAGTTTGCTTCCTTTACTATTTTACTTATAATCCAGACATGCTAAGATCATTCCTGCCCTAGCCACCATTATACCTTTGCATACTTTCCAGGACAGGAATTCTTCTCTATCCCCTTTCTTTCCAACATCTTATCTTTCAGGTTTCTATTCAGACATACTTTGCTTCAGGAAGCCTTACTTGTCTTCTGATACTCTAAGTTAGATGTGCTATTTAGTACTCCAAAACACCCTATTATAACATATATCACAATGTCTTATAATCACCCGCTTACTTGTCTATCATTCCTAACAGAGCTTAGAATGCAGATCTTGCTTTGTATTGAATTTCTAGTACCTGTGTACTGGTTTCTTAGGGCAGTAACAAAATGTCACAAATTGGGTAGTCTAAAACAATAGAAATGTATTCTCTCACAATTCTGGAGCCACAAAGTCCAATATCAAAGTGTTGGCAGGGTAATGCTCCCTCTGCAGGCTCCAGGGAAGGGTTGGTCCCACACTTCTTTCCTAGCTTCTGGCAGCTGCAGCAATCTTTGATGTTCTTTGGCTTGTAGATGGATCACTGCAGTCTCTGTTTCCATATTCACCTGAGTTTCTCCTTCCTGCGTCTGTATCTTCATATAGCCTTCTTATGAGGACACGAGTCATTGGATTTAGGCCTTAACCCAATATGACTTCATTTTAACAGAAAAGTCAAATGAGAGAGGCCAAACACAATCTGTTAATGTTGATCAAATCACACTAGTTCTTCATGGTCATCACAATAATTGAATGGCTAGCAAATACTCGTTTTGCTTTATATTCTCTGATTTGTTTAACTATTTTTAATAGATACAGTTCCATATCAAAGATGATAAAAAATCTGTAGTACTGCATATATTTTAAACAAACTATTTTTATCTCCTTTGTGAAATCATTCATTATCTGAAATGTAACTGAATTGAGAATATGTGTTATTATGAAATGGATTATTGTGTTTCCCATTACAAATGCTAAAAAGATATCTTGATTAAAAAAAACTGATTGCCTTTATAAAAATAACATGAAACAATTAAACATAATATTATGGTTTGAGAGACCACATTGTTAAATATCATGAAATGTGAGCGAAGTCATAAAATTTAATGCAGATTCACATTAACATATTTTCATTTTCAAATTTGTTGTATGACAAGGAGAATAATAATAAATAATAAATGATAAATAATAAAAAATATGTCATTAGGTCATTTTTGTCAAGACTCTAGAAAATGCTTAAAGCCCAGTACTTTTTCACTCACTCTCCCAATACCAGAACCTGGCTTTTTTCCTAAGAGACCGTATCTAACTCTGATATTATTTCTGAATTTTCTGCCTCCTGTCCCCACTGAATAGGTTACATTACATGCTCATTCTTCTACAGGACATCTAAACCTACTATCTTGACCTTCCATTACCCAGAGTACTCAAGAACCCTGTGTAAGCCACTTGGGCCCTGGCAAGGAACAGAGCATTTCCTTTTCTGAATTGCCTTGCATGCTGCAACCCCTTGCAGATAGACTATAGTCATGTTTTAGTCTCTAAATTAAATACAATTTAACGTAATAGGTAAATCCATAAATGCCATATAGACCTAAATCTTTGTGCTTCATTGGGGTGATTGCTCATAAATCAGGGACTCAGACTCCTTCACTGTAGAACTGAATACATTTTTTTTTATAATATCACTACACAATTTGATAGCATTTTTTTGCAAGTTCACAATTCTGAAATGCAATGCAGTGACAAAAGGAACTGTTAATACTTAAGAGTAAGAACCGAGTCTCAGTGAATCTCTTGGAGAGACTAAAGAAACTATAAATATATGTTTTATGTAAAACAGTATATCAGGAGACAGAGAGACAGAAAGAGACAAAGTCTTACTTTCTTCCATACTATAGAATAAATATCTTAATTTTCAGAAAAGAAGAAAACATTTAGAAAATGGGTACACTTGATTCTTTCATTAGTACTATAAAAAGAAGGAAGATGAAATTTACTCCTTGTAAAAGCAAGGAGTTACTCATGGAGACATATATATCATATGTAATCCCCGGCACTGGTAAGATAGACAAATAGTAATGGAGAGCCATTTAATGATTTCCAAGAAGGTCAGGGAAAAAACATTTAAAACTGAATTTAGACATTAAGGATAATCTATTCTAGCCATAAATAAACTATCCTAAGACCAGGAGAACAATTTAAAATTATAAATAAAATTTTATTATTATTATTTTATATATATATATTTAAAGACTTTATTTATTTGACAGAGAGAGACACAGCGAGAGAGGGAACACAAGCAGGGGGGGAGGAAGAGGGAGAAGCAGGCTTCCTGTGGAGCAGGGAGACGGATGCGGGGCTCGATCCCAGGACCCTGAGATCACCACCTGAGCTGAAGGCAGACGCTTAATGACTGAGCCACCCAGGTGCCCCAATAAAATTTTATTTGTGAGGCACAAAACCATGATGGCCCAAAACTAAGAAGACAATTCATGGCTAAGGTCTATTAACAAGGATTAGAAGCTAAACACAGAACATGTTTCTATTTAGGCCTGGTTTTTTAATAGCTGAAATTATTTATGTTTAAAATGCTAATTACTAAGGAATATATGGCTTATTTCACAGAATGGATTCAATTATACTCTTCTAATCCCTGGTTGTCGATATGATATTCTTAGTTTGCCAATTTTTTGAAATATCGCTTACAGCAATGTATGACCTGAATAATAGACATTTGAAAACAAGAATCTATATGTTGCCTGATTGCTGGTTAATGCTGGTTAAAGAGAATGCTTAAAAAAGGTTCAGTATGGTGCACTTCTCACAATTATACTGTTAATATCTTCAAATAATATTTTATCACTCAGAAAGTAACTTTGTCATAAATAGAAGGTGATTAAGTCTCACACATTACATATATTTAATGTTGGTTTCTCTTCAAGATAAGAAAATATTCAGGACCATATTTTCAGAAGTATAAACACATACCTGTATATGTTCATAATTGTTCTGAAGACTAAAAATAAGTATGGTGCTCTGGGTTCTCTCTTGGGAAGATTTAAGAAACTATAAAAGATTTTTTATATATTCAGAGGTACAGATGAAGAAAGGGTTCTGATATTTTCTTTACGCATCTGCCTGCTTCCCTTATTTTTCCTTGAAGAAACCAGTGGCTCTGAATCTTGATAGATATCTTATAAGAACAGTTGTGTGTCAGCATTTCTTTAAAAAAAAAAAAAAACCCAGATTCAGTTGATCTGTAGGTAGGGTGCAGATGGGAAGTTCTATCCCAGGGTTTTCTATGCAGTAGAAGTCAAGCAGTAGCTGCAGCTGAAGCATCTGGGGGCTGGGTTCTCATCTCCTAAAGGTATCTCGTGAAGAAGATGGTTTGTCAAATTTAAGCCTTGTCTTGGAAAAATTCCTCCTCCAATGGCTAGTACAAATTCCTAGCCCTCACTCTTTTTTTTTTTTTTTAAGATTTTATTTATTTATTTGACAGCAAAAGAGACAGTGAGAGAGGGGACACAAGCAGGGGGAGTGGGAGAGGGAGAAGCAGGCTTCCCACTGATCAGGGAGCCTGATGCGGGGCTCGATCCCAGGACCCTAGGATCATGACCTGAGCTGAAGGCAGACGTTTAACCGACTGAGCCACCCAGGCACCCCAAGTTCCCAGCTCTCTTGGGCAATCTCTGAAAGCCCACCCAGCTTCAGAGCTCCCAATGGGATCTCTTGTGTCTTAGGTTGCAATTTCACTGCAGAGAAGTTTTATCTCTGCCCAGTCTTACATCCTCACTCTTTTACAGATACTGCCCCAATAAACCTCTGCATGCAAATCTTGAGCTCAGAGTCTGCTTCCAGAGTTCTCAACTTAAGGTAAGCTTAAAATTGAAAACAACTTGAATGTCCATTGAGATAACAGAGAGGACCAGAGTGTCAGGTTAGACTTTCATGAATTAGAGCTCTTACCGACTTGCAGCTTTATAATTATTTCAAGAATACAAAGAATCAATATGCACAGGCAAAGAAGGCAGAGATTCAGGGTCTCCCGCAAGATTTCCTATGCCCCTTTTTTCTACTATCAGACCTACTCAGGCTTTGGAAAAGAGATGAAATTTCTAAGCAAAGTTGCACAAACATAGCCATTTAGGCCATGGAACATCTACATTTTTTACTCAGATAGTTTCGTAGCTATGTGACGTCAAAGGAGCCATGTTTCATAAATCCATAGACCCCAGGTGTGTTAACAGTAAGCAATCCTAGATAATCCGGCACAATTTGTTAAAAGCATTCATAGATAAGAATTCTTTCACCAGGAATAAAGAAATTTGGACTTTTTGCCAAGAGATCCGTCATTGTTACATTTATAAGATTAGATGGGAACACCTGTCTTCTTCCTTTCCGGGAGGAAGGGAGAGAACAGACCACAAACCTGATTTTTAACTCCTTAATCTATAGTTTTTACCAGTAGATTAATAAATAGTGATATAGTCACAAAATTGACTATCAAGGAGTAAAGAAAATTAATAAAGCACACATAATATATACTGATTATTCCATTTATCTATACATTTTAAACACAGGCAAAACTTAACTATATTTTAACTATATTTTAGTAGTTAATATGGTACTACCCATAGAAAGATGAAATGTACTGATTAGGAGGGAGTACAAAGAGCTTTCATGGTGTTTCATGATGGAGGTGTGGCTATTACATGAGTTTTCATTTTGTACATATGCACTGAGATGTATATTTATGTTTGGTGCAATTTTCATTTTTTTAAAGAAATGAAAATGTTTAAAAACATACATAGGGTATGATTAGAATGTTAACCTTTAATAAAACTATTTTAACAATTATTTAACCATAAAAATAACTTCAAGCTTAGAGAATTTTGCAAGGGAGTTTTTACACAATATTCAAAGAATAGCTAATCTCTTCCAGAAAATTGAAAAAAAAAACACAGAATGCACACAAGAATATATTATAAATACAATTTAACTTATATATCAACATTAAATACAATTAAGAAAATATCATTTCATGTGAACATGATTTTTAAACAATTGATATGAAAATCTATTTTAAAAATAAAAATTAGCAAATTGAAATGAAAATTCAAAATAGCCCTCTTGTGTATATATATACACATATATACACGTGACTAATGATAAGTGCACATGATATATATTTACACATATATGATCAATATTTATGGTAAGAATATGTATATTTTTACAATGATTAAGTATAAACATGTCAATAAAGACAAATTAGGGAGAGTAGAAACAGACTTGATTGTGTATTAAAACTTGATATATAACAGTCCAAAATGTTACTGAAACTGTTTCTGAAATGTTTGTGTACTGTAAGACAATCACATCTTTATTAATTTCTAGAAAAAAATGGATTGTCATACATGGGAAATGAAACGTTTAAAATCTTTAGAAAATTTATGTGGTTCTCGAATTGTGAGATCAACAAACATTTTCTGACAAAGGACCAGATAGTAGATATTTTAGGGGCTAAGGATGAAGAAAGAAAATAAGATCTCATGAACTATTGAATAATTTTTTGCAGTAAACATTTGCTAATAAGAATAATGGGATTTCTTTTCCTTTCTTTCATTTTCTTTTGTTTGTTTCATTGAGATTCAAAGTTCGTGTTCCATATTGTTAAAATCTTTTGTAAATACTTACCTGTTAATGTTGATCTGTGATGAGATTTCGCATATTTTCTTTTTGAAAAACTTTTCTTATGGTGATAGGTAATGCCAAATACTAGTATCATTCCACAAGTATGTGCCTTTAGTTGAGCATATTTATAGAGTCCTATTAAATTATCTTCTTGATATTTGTGTTTTATGATGTCATTGCATTGCAGATAATCACTTCCAATCAAAGGTTATATGGCTGTTTCTCCATTTTATAATTAAATGGGTCTTGAAATACAGAAATATCCTTTGTACTGCTGTAATGGTAGTTTGAACTCGCCTGAAACGGAGTGTGCACCTGCAGATTTCACTTGTTTAGTTATTGACACCACAGTGTATAAAGCAGCTTGACATTACTCATGATTCAAAGAATGTTAATAGTCATCAAAAGTTATTTCAACATATTTCTGTTTCCTCTACAAACACTGTTTTGTCTTTGGATTAATGAAGAAATATGACCAAGTCTGCAGCAGCAGCTAATTTTTAAAGCTATTCAGTGTTTTATAATATTGGCTGAGGGAAGTTTTTCTTCAGAAAAAAATTCATTTTTCATCCTTGGTATGAAGCAAATTTGAAGTGATTATGTTATCATTAGAAATATATTCTGGAAGTTATTCAAATACTAGATTATTTCAGAATTTTCATGGGAAGAAAGAAAGACTGTATTACTCTAAACAGCAAAAGTTTCTATTCACTGAATGATTTTCCAGTTTGTGTAAATTACATGCTATTCAAAAATAGGAAATTGATTATCCTTTCATAATAGCGAGAATGACATCAGGTGGAACAATTTATTATCTACTACATATAAATGATTTTATTTTGGCAACAGTATCAAAGGAAAAAAGAAAGCTGCATTCTGAATAGACTCTTGTTTATTTGGCCCTACTTAAGAGTAAAATTTCAGATTCTAAAGAAAGCATTGAAAGGTGAGAGGGAAACAATCTCGCCAAAGGAGCTGAAAAATATTTTTTTTTTTTGGTTATATGGAAAATGGGATTACCTCAGATAATATAATTAAAAAATAATAGGATTATTATTCTACTTGTTGAGCTAACCAATGGAGATTTACCGATTTTTGAATTAACTTGGCATATTTAAGTGAAATAACTGTATGATATTTTATTATAAATATTTGATGTTGTCATAGGTAAATACATAATATTTCCCAGACTTTTTGTTTTTAGCTAAGTATTTGTGTTTTCTCTCCTGTCTTCTCTCTTCAAAATTAATCATAAATCTCTATATTAATACTAATACTAAATACATCACTTCATTATTCATTGTAATTATTTAAAAAAATTTTCTAAACATTTGCAATGTCTAACATTGGCAAAGGATTTCTACCTAATATATAGATAAGAACTTGAAATTGACACAAAATAGAAATAAACCCAATAAAAGTTGAACAAAGGCTATACATAGGTAATTGATGGAAAGTGAAGTCTGAATAGCTAAATAACATACAAGCAGGTGCTCACCTCACTAGTGGACAGCAAAATGCAAGGTAAAATAAAAAATAAAACCCAATTTAGTTTGTAGAATCAGAGGAAAAATTCTCATTCCATTAAATTAATAACATAGTTAATAACATCAATAACGAACCATGAGAGACGATGGACTCTGAAAAACAAACTGAGGGTTCTAGAGGGGAGGGGGGTGGGAGGATGGGTTAGCCTGGTGATGGGTATTGAGGAGGGCACGTTCTGCATGGAGCACTGGGTGTTATGCACAAACAATGAATCATGGAACACTACATCAAAAACTAATGATGGAATGTATGGGGATTAACATAACAATAAAAAATAAAAAAAATAACATCAATAAAATATAACAATGTTATTACGTTCTTAGAATTTTTGCAAAATTATTTTCTAAATCTGGGAAGAGTTACTTCCAAGATTTCTACTCTTGGTATGATAAGATAAAATAAATGTTTAAGTTGATTATTATTATCCAATTAAGAAGTAATACCAAAGTCTTTGTTTTTTTTCTCTCTACTATGCATAAGACTTGCCCTACATCTACTTTATAATATATTAAAGATATCCAAATATATAGGTGCACTGATAAACACACACAGACTCTTCAAGGATGCTTTATTTGGAAAGTGTATATAAAATCATTGATGTACATTTATTTACATTTCTTCTGAGCATAGTTTTCTCCTCATTGTCATCAAATCACTCTGTAAGAGTTCATTTCTGATCAGCAGCTTTCTTAGTTACTGCTGTTATCTACAAACTGCAATCATGGTAATCGGATTTAGGATTTATAAAACCTGACAATACAGCAGTGCTGCAATATGCTTCTAGGGCAATATTGTGTTTACTGTAGTCTTAATGATAAATGTTTGCATTTTGGGTTTGTTTTTATTTAAAAACTAATATTTATTTATTATGGAAAAAGTATCAGACATTATAGGAAACCCATTAGCAATTGGTTTTGTATTATCCAAATAATGTTTTGTTATATACTGAGGCAGGCACTATTACATATTACCAAACTTAGGTGGCAACCCTAATTATTGCCATGTATGTGGAAAAGAGTACTTAGCCTAATAAGAATGGGTCTACCCTCACCTGAACCAACAGGGCATGTTTAACAACTACTTGAGTAATCTCTAGAGATTCAAGCTCATAGTCACCCATCCTGGACTCTCATCTTGTGCTATTCTCTGAATTTCCCTCATTTGAAAAATCACCACTGCCTTCAACTTTATATACAAATTATTTTACAAATTCTTGATTATCCAAAATCACCCTCTACTTCAACTCAGAAAATGTCTTTAACCTATTTGTTTTCTTAAAAGCTTGCCACTCCCATAAGAAATTTATTGTCCATAAAGGACACCTAAGTGACTTTTTTTAACCAAATATAGCAGATTGTCATGGAAAGACCATGATCTTTCAGACTATCTATTATCGCAATTACTCAATCTGTAGCTCATTAACATAAATCTGTGGTTGATTTTACAGATTTAATAATATATGCACCCTTATAACCAGTGGATATTATTTAACTTTTCATCTTTATAGTTATGTGTGACCTTTATTGAGAATATTGCCTTTGCTGATATTGATTTCCATTTTAAAATGCTTTAAACTTTGCTTTTCAGAGAAGAAAATCAAGATGAATTTTAAATACTCATAAATGCTGAAATTTATTTCCAGGTTATTTAAAAGTAAGGGAAGTGGGGGAAAAGGGAAGAAAGTGTGTTGAAATGTGAAGGAGGTACAAGAGAGAGTGGCGGATGACAGGACTGTGCTCCCACATCTTGCCCCCTTGGCCCAAGGCTTTCTCGACATGCATTCCCCTTGCACTGATGATGAAGGTATCCAATAATCCAATGTGATTAAGCTGGAAAATGACTTTTGGTTATGATCCCATTCATGTTGCCCACAGAATTGTCTTGAAAAGACTGGTGGATTTTGTGGGGTGTTTTGTGGGGTTTTTTTGTTGTTTTGTTTTGTTTTGTTCAGTACTGACTGCCCTATTTTGTTTTGTTTTTGTATTAGAGAGAGATTTTGTTTTGATATATTGGTGTTGTTCCACAATATCTGAGAAGAAATTTATAGTTCAGAGAAAACAAATTTATAGCTCTGAGAGGAATATCAAAGCTTAAAAGGTTACAGACAATATTGGCTATCAGAGGGCATTGGAAATGTTGAAACTGTGGTGTCTAATTATAAAGCTCAGACAGGGAGTCAGCTCTCAGCCAGGTCCTTCAGTGATGGAGGAGGAGATGCCCTGAGCTAAGAAGAGCAACAGCTCGAGGCTTTGCTGTGGGCAGAGCTGGCCCCATGAAAGCAGCAGGTTTTAGGCTTACCTGACAGCATCTGTTTCCTGGATAAAACACTGTTTCCTCTTGATTTTCGGATTTAAAATGTGAAGGCCCCACAGGAGGGATGACTTCACCTTTTTTCTGTTCCAGTCCAATCTAGCCACCTCCCCCATTTCTTTACCCTTATTTTTCCATGAAAAACACCTGCTGTCCCTTTCGTCAAACCCTCAAAGATTTCCGGCTTTGAATAAGGCAACAAAAATGCTCACCTATTTTCTAAAATCAAGAGAAGAAAATTAGAAGAGGAAAAACAAAGCCTATTCTCTTGTTATTCTAATCCCTCCTTTTTTAAATCGCTAATTGTGTTCTTTGAGAAAAAACTGCCCTATTAAGACAGTGATATAAAGTTCACTAAGTTCATTTCTAAATCCCATGTATCCTTCACTGTCTGAAAGGGACAGGCCACAATGATAGCAAAGGACTTTGCCTTATGAATAATAACATCGGGGCCATCAGAAGGATCCAGGCAGCCTGGCTTCATGCAGTGATATTTATGTTCTCCAGTGTTGCTTTTGCCAATACAATGAGACACCTCCAGATGTTTAAGATGTTCGCTAGCTGCTCAGCATTAAACTTAGTCCTTACACTCCCCTGTCTGCAGATAGCAGCCTCTTTTAGTCCTAAAGTAGGAGTCCAGCAGCTTTTTCTTTCCATCTCTCTCAAGGATGACCTACCTTCCAGTATTGCAGCTACATGGGAAAGATTTCTACTAAGCGAATGTGCATAAAAAACATTTCCAGGCTTCCCCTGATCTTGCCAACTGGGTCACTATCAATCATTTTGGAAGGTTAAATTCTTCTGAATCATGTAAATGAGGTGAAACAAATTCAGCTATTTTTTTTTCTTTTTCTGCATTGAATTGAATTGAAATTGAGACCTAACTACATAAGCTATGGTAAAATAATTTTTATGTCTTGAGCGAACATACTATTTCAAGGTTCTTATATTGTTATTTCACAGATTGAGCCAGAGTGGAAATGGACCTCTATCACATATAATTAACATGCACAGTCCTTATTTATGACTCTGGCCCTTAATGTATCTTTCTTCCACTGCCTTACTCTCCCCAAAGTAAAGAGACCTCAAAATGACTAAGATACCCTGTCCACACCTTTCCTCCTGTAGTTTATATCTGTTGAATGGCTACTAAGCTGAGTGAAAAGCATGGTGGGCAAAAGAAAGTCTTAAAAGTGACTTTGAAGAAGAACCTGGTAAATACGCATAGCATATGCACTCTCTCTCTCTGCTGGAGTGTTCCTTAGAAGTAATGATAAGCAAAAAAATGAGCTTAACATTTCAGATCAGATGTAGCAGATTCAAAAAATATAAATGTGGGGCATTTTACTTTAAAAAGTATTATCTTTATCATTATTATTAATATACAGATTTCTTGGGGCGCCTGGGTGGCTCGGTCGTTAAGCGTCTGCCTTCAGCTCAGGTCATGATCCCAGGGTCCTGGGATCGAACCCCACATCGGGCTCCCTGCTCCGTGGGAAGCCTGCTTCTCCTTCTCCCACTCCCCCTGCTTGTGTTTCCTCTCTAGGTGTCTCTCTCTCTGTGTCAAATAAATAAATCAAATCTTTAAAAAAAATACAGATTTCTTATCTGTAACCAATTAATGCAAATTCACTGATACATTTTTTTATACAGCTCCATAGAAATGAAAAAATATCAAATATGCTAATAAAGTTGTCCAAAGTGAGAAGGTATAAAATATTACAAGTTTCTCTATTATTTGCCATTAACTGTAAGGCATAAAAGCAAAATTACCATCTGTGAATGTTCCTAACATTATGCTAATAAAATAATTAAAATATTAATAAAATTCTAAATGGGGCTATGATTTATTTGAATTATTACCATAGTATAATATTTAGTTTCTTTATTTAGTGCTTATCAGCCTTATAAAACTCCACAAATTGGAACTTTCAATCACCATAACTGGAAGAGTTAGATAATGCCCAAGCACATTTGTATAAAATCATCCAATAAAGAATTTAAAATAGGTTAATGCATAAAAATTTATAGTAATAATTTCCTCTCCACATACTTTTCTCATGGTCCTAGCACTAGATGCAAATATACTTAATATATAATTGTAAAAAATCCTTTGCTAAGAATGGTGGTGTCAATGCTTGCCATTTACTTGTGACAGAACACAGTTTTTATAATTATGTCTATGTTTTATAAAAACATTAAAACTGTAACTCAGAAGGTAGTCCCGAAAACATCTTTATTGCAACTTAAGGTATAGAATAACCAGAGTAAGTGTCCATTTCTTTGCTTAAAATATTTAAAGCTATGAAACATTTCCTGGTGTAACAACTTTGAATTATTTTTGTAATTCTTAAACCTTGTCAAAAGAGATACAGTTTCTTCCCATCCTCCTCTCCATACTCCAGCCTAAGAAAAAATAACAAATTACACTTGCCAAATTTTGTTACATTATACTTTTTCCAATTTCTGCTTACCTTTCTATTTTATAAATGTTTCCCCATATTTCAATGTTGTTTTAGATGAGGAGTTTTTAATCTAAATATATTTAAAAAAATAAATAGCCATGATAACTAAGGAAATGAATCTGAAATAATGCAATTTCAATACACTTGACAGACAACAAAGAAAATAGAGTAGGAAAAGGGAAGTTATATGCACATATTAGTCCATATGTGTGTGTACCTTTGATCATTTGATTTTGAGGTGGAAGGCTATTTTCTATCTTCACTTTCTGCCAGTATCCCACATTTCATCTTATTTGTTTTCCATGTTTACAAGGGTGGCTTGTTTCATGTATATAGTTTCATAATATTATTATCTTGTTGACTTCATTCAGGATAAAGAAAACAGGGCCAATTATACTTAATATTTCAATTGAAATTATTCAGGCGTTTCCACACTAACAGAAGATTCAAAAGAACATCCTAGGACACCTAGAACTCTCAGAAATGATTGAATAAGTCAAAACAGTGTGTCTACTGGTGATTTTTCCAACATGAGAAGTAAATTATAAATGCATGGTTGTTGTGTGCCAAGATATATTTGGTTTGTATAACCAGAATGGAAGTTGAGCTTCGTTTACATTTCTAAAACTGAGACATCAATCTTATTAACATATTAAAGGAAAAGATGTGGATAGAAAAAGTCAGGACTGTGGTTCTTCAGTAAAAAGGAAGCAGATAAAAAATGTAGTTAGTGTATCTCCTGTTTTTCATAATGTATACTTACAGATATATTCCCATTGATGTAGTCATTTTTTTTAATTGAAGTATAATTGAGATACAAAATTATATTAGTTTCAGGTGTATGGCATAATAATTCCACATTCATACATTGTGAATTATTCACTCCATTAAGTCCATTTACCATCTGTCACCATACAAATATATAACATTTGTTTTCTTGTGATGATAACTTTTTAAGACTTACTTTTTTAGCAACTTTCAAATTTGTAATAGATATTATTGACTAGAGTCACCTGGCTGTACATTACATCTCCATGACTTATTTATTTTATAACTGGAAGTTTGTAGCTCTTGATCTCCTTCACCCATTTGCTCACCCCTAATTCCCCTTCCCTTTACAGACATATATCTGTAACATAGTCACTTTACCAGTATCACTCACTTTCATATAATTAACTTTATGTTCACTGTCAAAGATGCACTAGTTAAAGAAGTGGGGGCAGATTTTATTCAGTAATCACCATTGCAATAGGGAAGAGAGTCCGGCGTGAACCGAACTCAACAGAAAGAAAAGGCAAAAAAAGTTTTAAAGGGTGAAGAGAGGGGTTTGGCTCATGGGACCAGGCCATCTGGCTTGCTAGTTGGCACTCATCTGGTGGAGAAAGAAAGAGCATGGCTCCCACCAGTTAAGCCCTTCTCTCACCTGACCAGGAGAATCAGAATCTATCTCCCTGAATGTTTGCTTTTCAAAGGGTGGGCTCTCAAGTCATTGAAGAAGCAGTACTGGGTGATAGATTTACATCTCAAAGGTCAAAAGACGTATAATTGCAAGCTATCTAAAGTAACAGTTCTCAGAGGGAGTTTAGGGGCCTATCTGCTCACCAGGCTTTGGCTGTAACAAACAGTAAATTATCCTGGTGGCACTGAACTTTCTCAGGCATGGATTTTAGGGAGGCTGGATCATTTCAGGGATGTGGCCTTAAGCTAGTAGAAGCCATGCTAGAGTTTGGTCAAGCCTCTTAGTGCAAGGGTTTGGATGGAATCGCCATGTGTCCAGAGTTCTACAGTTCTTGTTGCTAAGGAATTTTCTGATTTTCATTTAAATTCCAATATATATTACCCTGTGAATATAATGTACTAGCCAAAGGGTTGAAATATTTGGCAGTTTACTTTTTTTTTTTTTTTAAGATTTTATTTATTTCACAGAGAGAGAGAGAGCATACACAAGCAGGCAGAGGGAGAGTGAGAAGCAGGCTCCAGGGAGTCTGCTGTGGGGCCTGGGATCCTGACCTGAACCCAAGGCAGATGCTTAACCGACTGAGCCACCCAGGCGCCCCAGGCAGTTTACTTTACAGATTATATTACTAAATTGATATTCAAAGATCCTGTTTTAAAATGAGATTTGAGGGCATATGGGTGGCTCAGTCGGTTAAGCCTCCGACTCTTGATTTTGACTCAGGTCATGATCTCAGGTTTGTTAGATCGAGCCCCATTTCAGGCTCTGCACTGGACATAGAGCCTGCTTAAGATTCTCTCTCTCCCTCTGTCTCCCCCACTTCCCTAAATAAGCAAACAACTAAATAAATAAAATGAGATTTGATAACAAATCCCTCACATAGATTAGTTTACAATTTACATAAAAACACTCATGTAAACTATTTAAACATTCTGCCAGAAAACAGTGAAACTAAGATAAAGTTCCCAGACCCACACAAGCTGATGAAATTAAGGTGGTAAACACAACCATAGGCCTATTGATAATTTGCCTAGGGTGAGGAGGAACACTTGTCCTTCATCATGCTTTATATTTCCTAATTCAGCAAAAATTTTTACCAACTAGAAAATTGATGCTATTATTGAAGTTTTCAGAAAACCACTGAGCAAAAATAAAGTGTTTTTGACAGTTGAGCCTGCCCATCTTGAGATGTGTAATGCTCACAGGGTCTGGAGGCAAAGACGTAAGAGTCCTATTAGCAGAGGGCACTTGGAAGTCCAGTTTTCATGTGCTTCATCTGGAGACTAAATACAATTTAATATCAAGTCCTTTGAGTCTGGATTGATGAAACAGTGTTATATACCAAAAGTGGGCAAAAAGTGGTGCAGTCACCCTACCCTCCAGCTAGAGGTGTTGAGGAAGAGATTGACCTATTTCCTAAAGACCAAGAATAACCTGAACTCCAATGTCGCTTAGCATCCTTATTCAGACAGAGCTTCCTCAAGTCAGGATAAGATAAAGATATGAAGAGAAAGAAGGAAAGGTGGAAGGAAATAAGGGTGGAAGGAAGGGACAGACCCACAGAGGGGGAGAGAGAGAGACAGAGGGATAGAGAGGAAGGAGGAAGAGAATTAGAAAATATTGTAGACTAACACAAATAAAATATCAACCTAAAGATCCAAAAGTTCTTAGCCCTGAAATGTGCTTTATAAAAATGGGAAAAAAAAATTCTAAGGAAGATTTCCATGAAATAGGAGTAATAATTAGTGGACAGAGAGGGCGCCTGGGTGGCTCAGTTGGTTAAGCGACTGCCTTCGGCTTGGGTCATGATCCTGGAGTCCCTGGATCGAGTCCCTGGATCGAGTCCCGCATCGCGCTCCCTGCTCGGCAGGGAGCCTGCTTCTGCCTCTGACCCTCCCCCCTCTCATGTGCTCTCTCTCTCTCATTCTCTCTGTCTCAAATAAATAAATAAAATCTTTAAAAAAAATAGTGGACAGAGAATAGGTTAAAATGAAAACACAATAAATGAGATAAAAATAGAAATAAATAAGATTCAAAAGAATTGCATAAAAAAGGAAAAGAGGAAAACTAAAATAACATTTTAAATGATATAGAAGAGAACTTGCAATGCAAAAAAATATAGCAATGTGGAGTGAAAATCTGAGAAGCAATCCTAGATTTGAGAAGATAAGGAAATAGAGATAACTGAAGTATAGGATACAGATTTTAGACAGAACTATATACTTAATATATACATTAGAAAGAATGAACAGAAGCCATATTCAAAGAAACCATGGAGGAAAAATTTTTTGACCTTAGAAAAATAATTTTTAAATGTAAATATTTTGGGGCATCTGGGTGGCTTGGTTGAACATCCAACTCTTGATTTCCTCTCAAGTCATGATCTTAGGGTCATGAAATCAATCCCATGTTGGACTCTATACTCAGTGTGGAGCCTACTTAAGATTCTCTCTCTCTCTTTCCCTCTGCCCCTCTCCCACTTGTGTGCATGCACATGCTCTCTCTCTCTCTCTCTCAAAAAAAAAAAATATGTATGTGTGTGTGTGTGTATATATATATATATATATACACACATATATATATATATATATATATGAAGGAGCTTATAACCTTTAGGAAAAAACAATGAAAATAAATCCATTTTTCTGAAATGCCAAGAAAGAAAGGGCGATCTGCTATAATAAATTGTATCCTACAATCCTAAATTCTGCAAAGTCATTTATTTCATTTAGAAAATAGCACCTTTTAATGTTTTCCTTTGACTGGGACAGCAAGAGCTGTGCTTCCTAATTCAGTCTGAGTAACAATGGAGGAGGTGGTTGAGGGAGGGCATTTAGGACAATGAGGGGAGCAATTGCTCTAGAGATGAACTTTCATTTATTTTACTGTTTTGGACCCCTTCCATTCCTGTCTGTGAGTTTAGAACTTGTCTAGATTGCAGTTATGTTTCTGGCTTTTTCCTTAGTTGCAAATTCCGTATCACCTGGGCTGCTGATGACTTGCTTCAATTTTAGCCACCAATAGGTTTTCATTTACATTTTGTTTCTCCTAGAAATGCTTTGGAGCTTCTTAACTATTAAGGGATTTAGTTCTACCATTCTAATGATGTGTTGCAAGGAGATGGAGACAAGCTAAACATTTAGTCTCTTTTCTCTAAATTTTCTTGAATTGTTAACCAAATCATAGCACACTTAAATATAATTGAGGAAGAGACTGTAAATAACGAAAGTCTTTTTTTTTTTTTTAAGATTTTATTTATTTGCGAGAGAGAGAATGAGAGACAGAGAGCATGAGAGGGAGGAGGGTCAGAGGGAGAAGCAGACTCCCCGCCGAGCAGGGAGCCCGATGCGGGACTCGATCAGGGACTCCAGGATCATGACCTGAGCCGAAGGCAGCCGCTTAACTAACTGAGCCTCCCAGGCGCCCCAACAAAAGTCTTTATAATGTGGCAGGAAGGATAAGAGAGACAGAGCATATGAGAAAGGAGGAATGGTGGAAAGATGTATAAGGGTGCCAGCCACTTCATTTAACAGTGCTAACCAGGAACTGTTTCAGTTTGTTTAAAGAAGAAACACTCTTAAATATATGTAGGGAGAAAATTTTCCTTGAGTCTCTCAAGTTTTGCATACCTTCTGAACAAAAGCATTATTATTATTATTATTATTATTATTATTATTATTATTATTATTGCTTCAAACTATGTTTTCAAAGATGTTTTTGTGAGAAACAAACAGGGTTTTAGAGGGGAGGGGGGAGGGGGGATCAGTTAGCCCAGTGATGGGTATTAAGGAGGGCACGTACTGCATGGAGCACTGGGTGTTATAGGAAAACAATGGATTGTGGATCACTACATCAAAAACTAATGATGTATTGTATGGTGACTAACATAACATAATAAAATTAAAAACTACCAAAAAAAAAAAAAGAAAAAAAGAAAGCAGCCTTGGAAGGTATTATCTCCCTCTTAGCAGATTTTACTGTCTAGGATAACAAAGATAATAACTCTCACAGAGACAAAGATTGGACAGGTTTGCTGGTAGCTCCTTACACAGAATGGGGTTTCCTCATGTCAGGGCTTCTCTCCTGTAAAGCACCCCCACTGCATGTGAAGGCATCATCTGATTCTCACTGTGTTGCTCTATAAAAATTGCAGCTCAAGGAACAACACAATGGTGTGTTGTTGGAACTATTGCTGAAACTATTGCTGGAACTATTGCTATCACATCGACTAATAACATTTCTCTTTGTCTCTGGCAAAGTTTTCTATGAATTTGTTGCAAGCTAACTTACTAGTTTGCAAGTAAGCAAAAATCCAGACCCTTCATATTCTTGACACATGCTACTTAAAGATACAACAAGCACCATCACTACTTAATTATATATCAAAAATTTTGAAGTGTTGTCAGGAATTTGTAGGTAATAATCTAATTATTGTATGCCTCAAGGGTAGTCAGTAAATAATGTCTTATATCTATAAATACACATGTAATATTGCATTCATATTATGCAGAGTAACAAAAAAGAAAAAGTAAAGGAAGAAATGTTCAAAAATAGTTGCCTGTGAGAAGTCTTTGAGTAGGAAGTAAAACAGTAGTTTCTCACCAGATGATTTTTTTTCTTTGTCATGAGTTATATGACAATTAGAAATGGAAATATAATCTTTTAAATATCCTGGTAAAATTATCTAAAAATGCTTGTTTAAGAGAAAAAAAAAAGTAAACTTATTATGATGTAGGTCTCTTTCTCTACTATATTAAATGCCAGAAGGCAACTGGAGTAACATCTGCAGAGTTTGAAGAAAAGTATGAAGCCCAAGAATATACAATTAGGACTTTTTTTTTTCTTCTGTGAATTGAAACAACAGAAAGACATTCTCAGATACAAAAAAATTTGGAGATACACCACACACATAACTTTCTTTTTTTTTTTTTTTTAAGATTTTATTTATTTGAGAGAGAGAGAATGAGAGAGAGCGAGTACATGAGAGGGGGGAGGGTCAGAGGGAGAAGCAGACTCCCTGCCGAGCAGGGAGCCTGATGTGGGACTCGATCCAGGGACTCCAGGATCATGACCTGAGCTGAAGGCAGTCGCTTAACCAACTGAGCCACCCAGGTGCCCCACACATAACTTTCTTAAAAGTATTTCTTAGATATCTAGTAGACCAAGAAAGTTAACACAAAAAAGTGCAAATATATAGTATAAGATACCTGGTAGATTGCCATAAGAGATTATCAACACACATAATTTGCAACATGTTCCAAGATTCTTTTGGACAGTCATTCTTTCAGAAAACCATTATTAAACTGGATACATAAAGGATCATGTGAAGAAAGGGATATGGTGAGAGGATCTTTTCATAAGGGCAGATAACTTAAATCTTAACAAATTTATTACGATTTCGTATGCTTTAGTAATCAAATAGAGAGAATGGAAAATCTCTGCTCAGAGGGTTTAGGAACACACAGAGAGCTCTAATTAAATAAGATTGCATTGTTTTAAAGCAAACTTATACTTTATTTATTAACTACTAGAAACCAATAACCAAGATGTTAAAGTACTTTATAACTAAATGGCATATATCTCTTTCATCTCTGTACTTAATTTATTTAAAGCACCGCATATCCATCAGTTTAATTAAAAATTTTGCAACAAATGAATATGAGGGTTTTCTGGTTTATAAATTCCATTTTCCTATGGATCATGTTAGGTTAAGTCAGATCTTAGGTCTTAAACATTCTTCGTATCTGGCAATATCAATTACCTGGATGTGCAGTATGGAAGTTCTTCATATAACCACCACAAATATTAAAACATCTGATAATTATTACATCTTAGAATTAAAACAAAGTAATTATAGTGAAGTACTTTTCAGATGAAGTGTTTAGATGGTAAAAAAAAACTTTCATAGAAAGGTGGGGTATAAGTTTCACAGAGAAGACATTTCGATTCCAGAAAAAGAGCAAAGAGCATTTTCTTCTCCTCACTTTACTTTCAAAGATCATTGGACAGAAAATCAAGTTATTCATGTCTCCAATTTCTTCCAATTTGGTAGGGAAAGAAAATACAATTTATTAAATTTGATTTTTGGCAATGTTTAGAATGGTGATTGTGCTCTAGGACATAGGTTTATATTTGTGGAAATTTAAAATTTATAAAAAATTTAAGGCACATTTTGCTTGAGAGGAAAAATAAATCACATATTGTCCTTTATTGAACAGTTTGAACTTATAAATTAGGTCACATACATGAGGAAATTTTTTCCAAAATATTTTCCTATTTGGATTTCAAGGATCATTATTGTGTCAGGAACAATAAGTGCAATAATAAAACTCTCTATGTGTCTTTATGCCCTAATAATTTCCTCAGGGTTTTTGCTTCCCATATAAAGGTACTTATGCTAACATTGGACATTCTGTTTCCTATTTATAGTTCTAAAAATAGTTGATTGTATTAAAGGTTATTTTGTTTTTTAAGTGCATTGAGGAAACACCAAGGTATTTTACATATATAAGATTTTAGATTGTTGAAGTAATTTTTTGTATTACCAGTATGGTTGCAACCATACAGGATGAAATATTCCACAGCTTATATCATGATTGCTTATAAACATTTTTTGAAAGTAGGCATTCTATATAAAAAACACACTTTTTTTTTAAAGATTTTATTTATTTATTTGAGAGAGAGAAAGAGCATGAGAGGGGGGAGGGTCAGAGGGAGAAGCAGACTCCCCGCCGAGCAGGGAGCCCGATGCGGGACTCGATCCCTGGACTCCAGGATCATGACCTGAGCCGAAGGCAGTCGCTTAACCAACTGAGCCACCCAGGCGCCCCAAAACACACTTTTTTTTATGGTGAGTTTTAAAACAAAATGTTACTTTTAATAACTTCTCTTCAAAGCTAGCAATCATAAGGTTAGAATTTAAAGGACTGGCGATCAGTATAGAATTTTTATTATTTTGTTGTCTGTAGATACTAATAACACCATATGGTCCATTGATGCTAACATCTGTCATCCAGCCAAGTATTGATTAAATCACTTGGAATTACGTGGGGCACATGGGGAGTTAAAGGAGATTTGATTACACATTTATACATGTTTGATTTAAAACTGCCCTTCAATCAAGTAGAACTTAATAAAGTAAATATCAAAACATAATTTTTTTCTCACAGGAGAAAGTGTTTCTCATTCATGAGCATTTATATACTGAATTTCTTAACAATAATTTAGACATATATGCAAGACATACGATTTCATTTTGCCTATTTGAAGATTTTTGATATATTCAAATATAATCTTGTTACTCTTCATACTTGGTAATTTTAATTGGCAGCAAGGAAGATGATTTTTCACAGAAGACTTCTCTTCTTGCATATAGCCTTGGAAGACTGCCCAGATTTATTTAAATTGCTCTGATTCCCAATAATTTCCAAATAAATACCATTGGCTTATAGATGCCTGCAGGTTAGGTTACATGAGATTGTTGTATGAATTATAATTCATGGGCCTACTTATCAAAGTAGTATTTTTGTGTTTGCTATGCATTTAAATGAGACAAAAATATTCAAGTACACTGATGTCCAATTTCCAGTTTGAAAAGTAAAATAAAATAATTCATAATTACCAAACTGGGTAAGACTATCATCTATGTGTATGCATATGTATTCATGCATATTGATGCATATTTATATAACATTTAGTTAATAATATGTGACTTTTACTGGTTATATCCTAGAAACAATAAGAAAAGTAGATTATTAGGTATTTTTATGATCGTTAATCTGTTTACTAATAATCAGCAAGTATATCATAAAGAACCTAAATAGGATAATATAAATATTACAGTTTTTTAAAAATATTTTATTTATTTATTTGAGAGAGAAAATGAGAGAGAGAGTGTGAAAGGGAGGAAGGTCAGAGGGAGAAGCAGATTCCCCACTGATTAGGGAGCCCAATACGGGACTCGATCCTGGGACTCATGGATCATGATCTGAGCTGAGAGCAGTCGCTTAACCAACTGAGCCACCAAGGCGACCCTAAATGTAATATATATATACATATATATTACATTTCTGGAGAAGTCATGTCCTGCACTGACATTCAGCCAGCATTATGACTTTAATTAACTTTCAGGATATTGTTGGTTCATAATTAATAATTACAGGGAAAAAATAACCTATGGATCTAAAATATTATTTAAAAGAAAATATAAAAGCAGTTGTTATTAGCAAGTAGTTTTAAAACACTTGTTAATGATACCCTAAAGGACAATTGATTGGGATTGTAGGTATTTTTTAGATCAATTATTAATAGAAAAAAATGAATATACTAACATTTTTATAAATATGGCTACTAACTCTCAAAGAGTCATGCTTTAGAGGTAGAGGAGGATATGGTAAAATGTGTTTCTGAAATTTGGAATATATGTGCCCAGTTTTATTTATTTTTATTTTTATTTTTTTTAAAGATTTCTATTTATTTATTCATGAGAGAGAGAGAGAGAGGCAGAGGGAGAAGCAGGCTCCCAAGGAGCAGCGAACCCGATGTGGGACTCGATCCCAGCACCCTGGGATCATGACCTGAGCCGAAGGCAGACGCTTAACCATCTGAGCCACCCAGGTGCCCCAGTTTTATTTTTTTAATTAAATGTTGGAAAAGACTTTTGTACTTAACCTTTGCCACAAATCTCCTACATCTCATATGCCTTTAAGTCTTTTCTTAGAGTAATACTTTCAAGAAAATGATTTTGCTAACAATTTTTGAAGATAGATATTAAACACCTTATGATAAAGGTGATGGATGAAAGAGTCAAGGAGATAGAGTGGCACCACCAGTTGCCCAGAGGTAGAAAATCATCTAGAGAGTATCAGATATTGCAGCCAACCGGGAAACGTGATTCTAAATGTTAAAGCCACTGCTCAGCTTCATGTCCTTGTTGCTATGAGGAAGTAATAGTCTGATATTACCAATTATTTTTATTTTTAATAGATTTTTGATGTGTCATATTCTGAATTTCAAAATATGGGGGGAGTCAAAACATGTTTATGGATGAATTGTGTTCTGATAAGTCTGTAAGTCTACAAGTCTTGTGCATCTAGTGACGACTTTCATTTGGAATGAAACATTACAATTTTATTATGTAGATTTGAATTTGAGGTATAAGATGGTATCTTATATTGTCGTTAAAAATAAAAAAAGAGAGAGTACTTCCATCATGAAGAGGTTTCCTCTGTTTCTTTGCCAAAATATTTTGATTTCCTGTCATCTATCTGAAAGCCGGAGCTTAAACTAAATCATTCTTCTACTTGAATATTTGACCAGTTAGAAACTTTATCCCTCTGTATAATACATTTTCATATTTGTCTAGATATTGAAAGGACTACAGATAAAATTTATTGATACAAACTCTATGTTAGCTATTTACAATAAACTCATTACACATTAGACAGTTTATTCTCCTCAAGTTGTTGGACTCATTCATTAAACAGATTTGCCTAGAGTTCCTACTGTGTGAAAAGCTCTATTGTAGGCTCTGAGATACAGTAGTAAACAAGACAGACAAAATCTCACCTCTACTGGTACTTATGCTCCAGTGGGAGAAACTGACGCTACACATGATAAATAAAATATAAAACAGGTTGCACTGTGATGTGTGTCTGTGATAGGGAAAGAATTTGATTATTGGGAGGTAGGAGGGGGAAAGGAGAGCAAATTCTGAAACTTGAGCTACAGTGGTCAGGGAAGACCCCACTGAGGAGGAGACCCCATTGAGTAAAAAGTGAAGTTAACATAATTTAAGATATCTGGTAAAAGAATATTGTGGACTAAATTTCCTCCACTTTTTTTTTTTTTATATCATCATCTACTCTCTTAGGAGCCTTTTCAGACATTCCTTAGCTGTCCCTCTACATGAAATGCAATCCTAAGAATAACATTTTGACCAATAGGGTTAAATATTGGACGGCCAAAACCAATTTTAATATCTGAGATTATTTTACACTTGAAGAATCTATTTTGTTCTCTTGGGGTAGGGATGGATTGACCATGTTAAGAATATGTTCTCTAGACTTAGAAACAACAAATGAAAAAAATTGAAATCCATTATATTGGATTTCATATGTGCATATCTAGGAAAACACAGTTCGTGCCTGAGTCAGAGAGAATTAGTGAGAGACCTGTGAGAGAATAAAAGAGAGAAGAGAGTGGAGAAATCATATATGACCTTACTAGTCAAAATCTTAACTTTGAAGTAGTCAGAGGACTTTAAACAAAGGAGCAGTATGGTCTAACTTAAATTTTGACAGATCACCTTGGCTCTCCTGCCACGTCTAGAGGGAATACGAGCAGAAGCAGGCAACCATTTAAGCAACTTTTGCAATCAGGTCTGGTTACACAATTTTGAAGGTCCAGTGCAAAAGGAAAAGGTTCAATTCTAATTAAAATATTAAGAATTTAAAGAAACCAAAGAGCAGAACATTAAACCGAGATGAAGGTCCTTCTATTCATAGGGACCTACTGCACAGGTCACTCATACAGGAAGGCAGTCCTGCTTGCAGTAATTTCTGGACCAGGGTGGTGACATTGTTGGTGGTGAGGAGATTTAAACATTGGATGTTGAAGGCATAACAGACTAGATTTTGTCATAATGTGGATAAGAAATGTGATAGAAAGAGAGGAGACAAGCAGCATAAACTTAGGTTTTGTCTTAAGCAATTGAAAGAATAAAAGAGATCTGAACTGAGGGAAAGGAGACGGCAGAGGAACTGGCCTAGGAGATGTGTTGGTGTTACTCATTCTTGCAATTTCATACAAGATGTTGTTTCTGAATTATAACTTATTTCATATCCTCTCTCTGTGCTATCATTATTAACATGTCTTAAGGGGTGTTTTAATTAAAAAATGATGCCAGAAATATTGCATTTATTTAAATGATGAGGCCCTTTTTCTATAATTTTGCAGACTACTCCTTTTTGCAGTTTAAGTCAGTAATTAGAGACAGTATATTCATAATTGTCATCTAAGTATGTGCATGCACTTTCAAATGTATATTGGGTGCATGCCTGCATTTAATTCTGAGTGTCTTTAAGATTCACAATTGCCTTACCCACTTGAAAGATATCATTGATAAATCAAATTAAATATTGATGTTTAGGTAAAATAATTTATATCCAAATTTTAAAATCTTAAAGTTATGATTAAATGACTTCTAGGTTTCCTTTTTCACTTTCACCTTCCTTATTTAGTGATTACAAAGTGATCGAGTTCTGGAATTAAAAAGTAATAATTCACAGACAGCATAACCTATTTTGAGATAGAAATGGATAAGACCTCCTATGTAGTAAGCTTGTTATTTTTCTAAAGACCAGATCTAGTAGTATCTATTAAGCTTTAAAATATATATATTCTATGAACCACCAAGTAAACTTCTCTACAGTTACCCCTATTTTTTAATAACATTCCCTCCTTGTGTTGACTTTTTGTTCTCTAATTTAAAATGCTCTGAGGACACAAATGTCAAGTAAATTGCCTATAATTGCATTCATACTTGTTATTAAATTCCATTAATAAGTATACTCTAAATATATATGAAAAGGAAAGTATGCATTCAGGCTTTAATTTTCATACTAATCTTCTGCTTATTTTCTAATCAATGCTGAAAAAAGCCTTAAGATGCTCTTCAGCTTCTACTCTGGAGGTCAACAAGGACAGCAGGAGCAGAGAGCTGATAAAATGGGGGGTACAAGGCAGAGCGAGCCACCGTGATTATTTCCTCAGTGTTTTGCAGAAAGATCTTGTTATCTCGAAACTCAAGAAGATTATAAAGGTTATTTTTCAAGGTAGGGGATGTGTCTAAAAACACTACTCAGTCATGCTGTCAAAGATTTGCATAGCTAAAGCAGAATTTATATGAGAAAATATATTTGTCTTCTATATCTGATAAAACTGAGAACTCAAAATTGATAATTAAATTTGTTTCCTAAATTTGATGAAGTCAAACAAGTGAGGATTCTAAAATACTGTTTTGACTAAGACATGTAAGTATTTTCAAAAGTAATGAAATAGAAAAAAAGAATGAATGCACCACACCACAGAAACTAGAACAGAAAGGTGGGTTAATTTCATGTTTCATATTATTTTAATTTTTAATTTAATTATTAATAACATGGCTCTACCAAGGACAGATATTCTAAAAATGAAACATACACTTCCTACTATAAAGCATTTATCTGAGCCTATCTCTTCACATAATAAGATATATTTAAAATATTTGGGGATTTTTACAGTGTAATGGTGTGTGTGTGTATGTGTGTGTGTGTTTTAAAGGCATAAAAACAGTTGACATATTAAGAGCATTGTAAGCAACTCTTTGAATTTCAAATAAGAGCTTCTCATATTACCTTTTCAAGTAATAATTCAAAATTTATTTGCATTTTTTTTTCTTTTTTAAGATTCTGTTTCATGGTTCCAAACTGTTGCAAAAATAAACTATAAAAAATAATTTATTGATGAATTTTAGTAGTGAAAAGTGTGAAAATAAAAAAGCAAAGAAGGGCACTTATCTTCTATGGTTTTTCTGAAAAATAAAACCTTTACTGATTGAGCTATCTATAAAAATTCTTTGAAAGAATAACTTTTACATTACATGTGGCATTAGAGATGCTGAATACATATTTGGGCTAAAATACTTTAAAGGAGTACAGTAAGTGACAAATGACTATCATTTGACAATATTTGTAATTCGTATATGTTCATACTCAAACATTTTAGGTAATCTGAAATATTATAAAATTATACATATTTCATAATTATGTTTATACCCAAAGTCCATAAAATAAAGAGACCCCAAACCATAATTTGAACATAAAAAAATTATCATATAATTATCTAATAAAATAATTACTGATATTAATGTTCTCGTTTATCTTTGATATTTCTATATTTCTACATCCATACTCAGTTTAGAAATGAAAGAGCTGTATCACATTCACTATGGATGGAAGTATTCTAGTTCTTCAATTCATGTAACTTTCTGTGATTATATTCCAGAAGTATAAAATGATTGTCACTAACATAAAGATTTAAAATAGCATAATAGGCAATGCCCTCTATAAATGGTTACATAAGGTAAGGAATTATTTTTTCTGGAACAATTTAATTTGGACTTTTTCTTGTTTCTACACTTAACGCTGGAAATGTAGCATTGAATGACTTTTTAATTAAATATTTAGCAGAATTGCATGCCATACACCATACTAGATGCTGAATAAGACACGTAAGATCAGTTCCCTCTTGGAATTTGCATTTTTGTGGGGATTCTAATCCTTGAAAAAAATATTTACAAGTATGTTGAATATTACCAAAGAGAAGATACTACAAGTTAAATTAAGAAAACCCAGAGGAATGTACCCTTAAGATGGTTTAAGGAAAGGAGACTGTACATCCCAGGTTGCCTTGGAACAGTTTAATTTATGTCCATTATCCAGGCATAATTATTAATAATGGCCCATTTGACTATCAAGGTTGTCACTGCTTAAGCAATAAATTATATTTTCACCAGAATTAAGACTGTCTTAACTATCCCTTTCTCTCAATTGCACTTCTAACTGCTCTTAAATAACAAATAGTCAAAAACTAGGTTTTTCAGGAATTCTCCAAAGTGTACATTGTTGATCAAAAAGGGTAGCATATTTTTGTTGTTGTTGTTATCAAACAATACAAAAGGCTAAGCTGTGATGATCTTATGGAACTTCCTATAAACTCACCTGGATGGTGGTCAACTTGCTTTTTTTTTTTTTTTTTTTTTACTGGATATGTCCTTAAGAAGTAAACAGAAAAGAAATCAAAATCATTCTTTAAGTTGTAAATCTTTTTAATTAAAGTGAACAGGTACTTAGTTGTGATTGAAAGTGCCATGTCAGGAGAAATGGAAGAAGTAACAATTTGGTAAATTATTTAGCACCAAGCTATAGTTAACATTGACTAAAATATTGAATGTTTCTAATGTATTTGAGCTTTTATTTCATAGGAAGTATCCAATGTCATTAAAAGGAATCTACATCTTAAATGTCTGATTTCCTTCATAGAGGTAGCTTCTTATTCACCCTAAGACACCCTCTTACTTTCCAAGAACTACTTTCCAGAGGATGAGAGACAAGAATTTGTTTAGCTGTTTTTGTCTCCTGTGTGCCATGAATAGCCAGACACTCATCTCTTGATTTTTACTCCCTTCAGTGCTGACAAACTTAGGTGTCCAACCCCAGGTTCCCCCCCCTTTCTTTGAGGCTCTGTGGTTTCCAGTCAGTCTAGGTACTTTTACATTGTTACTTCTTGGTTCCAAGCAATAGAAACCACTTTTGATTAGGCAACATAAGTGTATCAAAAAGTTTATTGAATCAATGGAAAACAGAATCATCAGAATCGCACAAGAACTAAGAAAGACAAGACATGGCAAAAATTGTTCCACAGAAACAGTTTAAGCCTGTATTGCTGCCACCATTGGCTACCTAATAATCTACTTGTTCACTGCTTTAGAACACTGGTGGCCAGGCAGCTCGACTACACCACTGTTGGTTAATTTGCTTTCCTGACTTCACTATATCCCACTAAATAATATTTACTTATGGCTTAGAAAGATGACAAACAGACAAGAACCAATGGAGAAGGCCAATGTGTGGTTGGTGGGTGCTGCATGTGGATTATGGTTCCTCAAGTCTCATTCATGTGGTTTCTCATCTTCCAGGGAGTTGGCTTTAGATAGTGGCCCCACAGCAATTTTTGAAGAGGAAAAGAAAGAAGTTAATAGGTGTCATCTCCCGACCTCTCAAAATGTCATCTGTGAACCATTTTCTTGGCCAAAGGACATCATATTTCCAGCCCAGATTCAACGAATGAGGAAATACGCCCTGCCTCTTGATAGAAGAATGGCAAAGATACTGCCAGAGTATAAACATAGGGTTAGGAGGAATTATTGAGCCCATTAAAAAAAAAAAAATCAACCCTAATACCTAAAACAGAAAGGAATATAGATAGCTAATGTATTTATTTATTTTTAAAAGTTTTATTTATTTATTAGAGAGAGAGCAAAAGAGAGAGCACAAGCAGGAGGAGTAGAGGGAGAAAGTGAAGCAGATTCCCCACCAAGCAGGAAGCCCGATGTGGGGCTCGATCCCAGTCCTCCGGGATCATGACCTGAGCAGAAGGCAGTTGCTTAACCAACTGAGCCACCCAGGTGCCCCTAGACAGCTAATTTAGTTGCAGAAAAAAAAATTCATTTTATTCTATTAAGCATGCTACATTAGGTGGTAAAACAACCTAGATGAATATTTCAATGAATGAAGAGTACCCTTTTGACTGTTTTTGCTTTTTCATAGTGACATTTTATTCCCAAGTCATTCAAATTTGTTTTCAAAAATAGAGCAGAATGTTTTCTGAATGCAAAGATCCTATTGATTCATACTATTTTCTCATGGCAAATACAGGGATAAAAAGGGATATCCAGGCATTAATAATTTCCAGAAAATATAATATTCACAATAGAAAATATGAGGCACCTTTTAACATTAAGAGAGAAATATGAGATAAATTAATTAAGTGAAAAATGACAATTTTAGCTGTGTCTGTATCTTCCATTATGGGATAGGCCTTTATTGTTCATAATAAAGAACCCACCATGGTGAATTCATCAGTTTAAACTGACCTACTTATTATGAATTCATAGGAGGTAAGAGAGAATAAAGGAGAAAGGAAATGACTTATGTGTTACTTAACTTCTACCATCTTAACATAGAACAATAAAAGACTTTTTGTTACTTTAGCATTCCATTGTTCACCACTTTGACTAATTCGCAAGAATTCATGGTCATCACATTGGTTGTAGAATCTAATTTATTTGAAGACTTGCATGGAAAAGGAGTTTTCAAATCTCCCTTGCTAATATTTTTTAGGGTCTAGTATGAATTTCTGACAAGTGTAGCTTCCTGTTGTCCAATCTAACTCACTCCTGCTGTGATTTAAAAAACAACCTCCATGTCTTCTATTCTCTGTGGAAATGAAGAGCAGCTGCTTATAATACTCTTTCTTGAAGGTTACAGTTTAAAAGTCACTCATTTAATCTGCTCTAACAAAACTTAGGAATCTTGGAATTTTCCCTTTGCAAGTTGGTTGAAAGTTTTTAAGTGATCACATGTCATAAAACTATTAGCACATTAATACAGCAATAGACAAACAAAGTGAGAAAATCCCTGTATGTACTTCTCCTTTTGTTCACTGAATTACCTGTATTGATAGCTTTTGAAATAGACACAGTTCAGGTTTTTATTTTTTGCCTTTTTTTTTCATCCTTTTTGGATCACAATTATTATATTAAGTGTATAAATGTATGTGCAAGTTGGAATATGAAAAAAATATGAATGGATACAAAAATATTAAACTTTAACTTAGAAAAACAAAAAGTCTTTGTGAATTTAATGTATTTTATTATACCATCTTGATTCCTTAACTTTCCAATATGCGCAGTGAGAACATCACAATCTAGTGTGGTTTTGGAGTTGATTGAATGATGCATAAAATCTGTTAGATTCCAGAATGGAATTAGATAGATAATAGTCAATAGACAAGGTTGACATGCTTAGGAGAGAGTCGGATTTATCCAAGTGATGTATGGAATAGTAAACTTCAGAAAGACCATCACCAAATGTATAACAAGCTTAAATATCTTTTCTCTATACTGCTTGTTTAATACAACATTTCAGCCTGAATGCCAATTGTTTGCAGTAATGTTAGTAGCTTGAAGGATTTCCCACCAGCATAGACTTTTGATGGATTCAGAGCTCCCACAGTTCTAGACTCACCAGGGCATCTTTCTATGGCTTCAACTCACATCTTAGAAAAGCTCAATATGGGAATATAATAGCTGCACCAAAAGATTATTTTCTTTCCTCATTTTTAATTTGCCCTATGCCATTTGAATTATGTGAAACAAAAATTGTAACAACCAGGCTTTTAGAAAGAGAGCTGTTCAGAGGATGCAGTGGTTAGGCAAAAACAAAAAAACAAAAAATGAAACAAAAAACCCCCAATATCTTCTCTACTACTTGGCAAAGGGTGAAACATTTGTTATTCACAAAGTTGTAGCAAGTCTGGTGGAGCTTGGATGTGAGAAAATATCTCCACATTGATTTTCATATTTTTGACCACTCCTTGGATTCTTAACAACACTCTAGGAAAATCAAGGGAAAAAATAATGTTCCAGGTATGATACCTTTTCTATAAGAAAACTGGCAGTGCGCCAGTAAGCATGTTGGTGAATTTTCCTGTATATTTGCTCCAAAATATGAGAACTATCTGTCTTCTTCTAGAGGACTCCACAGATAACGACTTGGTATTTAATTTCATTTTATTTATTTATTTATTTTTTTTTTTTTTTAGGCATGTAGCAAGTGTAGCTCAGAAGGGGCACACTCAGGTAAAGCCAACCTGCTACTATTTATCATTGAATATCCATTTTCACACTTTATTAGAAGTGTATTCTGTTATCATGTGATGATCCCTTCTATCTTTAGATCTCCCAGACTTTCACGTCAATCTGTCTATAGTTTATTTTCACATAAAATTCACCACAATAGTCAACCAGCTAGCCAAAGACCAACTGATATATGTTGTGCTAGATCTCATTCTCCTTCTGAGATCACAGACCTAAGTGGGACAGAGTCTCATGCAGATGGGAGAGCTGCAAGAGGACAAGAGAAAGAGATGAGATCTCTTTTAGACCTAGGTTCAAAATCAATACAATCACTTCAATCCATGTATCACTGGTGACAAAGGTCACTTGGCCAGGCCCAAGTTAAGGTTCACATACATACATTGGCTCTTGGTGAGAGGGACGCAAAATTGCATGCCAGGAAGCATGGGTATCTGGAAGGATAAAAATTTAGTGTCAATAAAAAATCTATCATATAGCTCTCAGTCTGTTCATCTCCTAATATTATCCTTCTCTCCTAGCTACTTCATTGTTCCCATGCAGAAGATAGAGGAATGAGAATTACTAAAACCTTTCCCCTCAAATTTAGGACTAGGATAAAAATCCTCCCCGGGAGGCCTGCTTCTCCCTCACCCACTCCCCCTGCTTGTGTTTCCTCTCTCGCTGTGTCTCTCTCTGTCAAATAAATAAATAAAATCTTAAAAAAAAAAGAATTATTCTTTCTTTAAATAAATTTGAAACAACTTTCCAGTGAAACTTATTGGCTAGGTCTCTTATTTGTTTTTTTTTTTTTTAAGATTTTATTTATTTATTTGAGACAGAGAGAATGAGAGACAGAGAGCATGAGAGGGAAGAGGGTCAGAGGGAGAAGCAGACTCCCTGCTGAGCAGGGAGCCCGATGCAGGACTCGATCCTGGGACTCCAGGATCATGACCTGAGCCAAAGGCAGTCGCTTAACCAACTGTGCCACCCAGGCGCCCTAGGTCTCTTATTTGTAAGGTGGATAATTCTACATTGATTATTTGAACCGTTTTGATGTTTTTCAAAAAAAATTGTGTCTTCTTATGTAAGGATATATATATATATATATATATATATATATATATATGTCAAATATATATGTCAAATATCAGTAGATAAACACTTTCTAGTGTGCTAGGCCACAATTCCACAATTAATAGATCTATTGAATTTTAAATGAATAGAAAGGTTCAAACTCCAAATACAAATACAAACATCAGTTAGAAGACTCTGGTTTATAGTCTTTATATGTTACAATATATGTCAAATAATATATGTACTATCAAAATAAATAACAGCTAATATCTGCATGGGTTTCTCCTATATTAGCTAATATATACATAAGTTTGTCAGCCTTTTGAACACAGACCTTGTGACAGCTACTTTTATGTATCAACTTCATTGAGTCATGGGATATCCAGATATCTGGGTAAATATTATGGTTGGGTGTGTTTGTGAGAGTGTTTCCAAAAGAGATTAGCATTTCAACTGGTGGACTGAATTAAATAGATTGCCCTCTTTTTTTTTTTTTTTTGACGTTTGGCAATTGTTGATTACAAATATACGGAATGGTGAAGTGTTCTGAGAAACATTGATTGCAATATTCACTAACAAGTAACAAGAAACAAAGCAAACCTGCTTTAATAGATCAGTACTTACAAACATGGAAGTTCTACTGAGTATGCATGTGTTTTTCAAAACCATGACAACAGTGCGAAGTAAGAATGGACCAGTTTTCTTTGACTGTCACAATTGACATTGTTACTATTTTTATTAAGTCCTGAACATAATTTACTTCAGTTCAAGAACATATAGATGTCTCTGGGACTGAAAAAATATAAGACCATTGCAGACATGAAAAGAGTCCCATTTTCAGAAAGTGTTAGGACAGCAAGGGATACATAGGCTCCTCCCTGCAAAGGCAAAACACTTCTGTTTAGAAATCCATTTGTGAGTTTACCCTACAAAGATCTACTCTTTGCTCTAGATGAATGGGCATCATCCATTCCCTTGAGGGCCTGAGAAAAAAAAATTGAGGAAAAGGAGAATTTGCGCTCTCTCTTTCTCTCTCCCTCTCTGCCTGTGACAGATTGACCTAGAATAGTGATTTGCTCTTTCTCTTGGTGTTCCTGGTTCTCAGACTTTCAGACTTACACTGAAATCTACATCATCAGCTCTCTGGTTCTCAGGCCTTTGAATTAAATCACTGGCTTTCCTTCCAGCTTGCAGGGGTAGATTGTAGGATTTCTGAGCCTCCATAATCATGTCAGGCAATACTTTATAAGAAGTTTCTTTCTAGATACAGATATATACATCTTATTGATTGTGTTTCTCTGGCAAACTGTGACTAATATAGATCTCTAGTTCATCTCTTTCAAATGTTTGAGTGGAAATAGGAACTCCCCAAATTCTACCTGCTTGAATGTTAGGGCAAAGTTACACCAACAGTTAAATTCTATGCATAAGCACCTGGTTATTAATATTCTCTCTTGAGTGTGCTGTATTTCCCTCTCTCATATTTATGAAGATTAAAAGTGCAGATATTAAATTAAAAATTTATTTTTCTTATTCATATCTTTAAGAATCTGGTTACCTCTATTCTCTAATTGAGAGTTACAGAGTAGAAAACTTGTAGCAATCCTTATAAAATAGTCCAATATATAACTATCATCTAAACATTAGTTGTGTAAATGTATGTTAGTATCTATCTTAGAAGTCTTTTTTTTTTTTTTTTAACTAAGTGGATATAATAGTTCACATGAAATAACTTGAAAAGAATGTATGGGGAAGTAGAAAGGAACGTAAATTTAGACACCTCTTTTAGATTACTATTTTTACAATGGACGATAGAGAACTAGGAAATTCCTAGAGGGAAATTGGGTCAAGCGAATTTGTTTATTTTTAAAATAAAATTCTATAAATGATATACAAGAAAAAGAATTCTTGAGGGCAAAGGGTGAAAGAGGAAGATTAAAGTATTGAAATCCTTGAGTCGATAGAGGGCATCCAGATTACAGATGAAAGACCTTAGATAAAAGTAAGGGTATTTTAGGCTGGCTGGCTGGCTCAGTCAGTACAGCATGTGACTCCTGATCTCAGGGTTGTAAATTCAAGCCCCATGTTAGGTATAAAGATTACGCAAAAATAAAATCTTAAAAAAAAAAGGTAAGGGAATTTCTTCTTTTTAAAAAGAGGTATATTTATTTATTTATTTATTTATTTATTTATTTATTTATTTAAACAGAGGGAGAGGCAGAGAGAGGGGGAAAGAGAGAATTTCAAGCAGACTCCCTGCTGAGTGTGGAGCCGGATGCAGGGCTCTATCTCATGACCATGAGATCATGACCTGAGTCAAAATCAAAAGTATGATGCTTAACTAACTGAGGCAACCACGCACCCCTAAGAGCATTTCTTAATTTGTGATATGAGCAAAGTCAGAATATAAACCTTCAGATGAAAGAGCATTGTAAAACCTGGTTGTGGAAGTATGAGGTTTTCTCCTCTGATTGCTTTCATATTTTTCAAAGGAAATGTCAGGGAAAGTTTTCTGATGAGTGTACGGGGACAAGTAAAAGGGATAAAGTTTTAAGTAAGAAGGTGGGATATAAAGTAGCTATATAGGAGCATGGGAATGAGAAGTTAATAGATACATATAGCAATTTCCATTTGGGATTTGTGCACATAAATAAAGTGGGACACTGTAACACAGTTATGTGCTTTTTCTTCTAATATTCAGAGTCAGGTGTGAACCCAGAATGGACTAATAACTGGGAAGAGGTTTGTCCAGTTGCAGTGACAGATGGGAAGAGTAGCATAAGACTTTAGGGGATCCTATGGTTAAGAAAAGAAGTGAGGAAACTGATACATAGTGAAAAACTTGTGACATCGATAAGTAGTTCTCAGTGGAGTCAAAGGGTTGCAGAGAATAGCACTTGGAATAAGTGAACTGAGGGAAAAACATACTTGGGGGATAGGCTTCTTAAAATATGCATTTCAGAGAAAAGGTAGTTACCAGTGCTGAGAATCTCTTGAGTGTGAGCATGTGAGCAGTTAGCTCAGGTAGAGTAGGAACATGATCATTGTAATTTTGATTGTATAATTGTGTGACAGCTTGGCTGGATTTCCTTCATTGCCCTGTAAATATTATTCTTGAAGACTTTCTGCCACTGAATGCTACTGGAGAGAACTTTGAAACCACCCTGATTTTACCTCTTAACCTACTTGAATTTTATCCACTCCCTGTGGGTGTTTCAATAAGCATAATATATGAAGCATTGATTATACTTTAATTAATTAATTATTGACAGTTAATTTTTGCCTTTAGTTGTTTGCTTCATTTTTTCTTGACTTTTGATGTGTTTCAATTCTACTATATTTTAAAATTGTTTTCTTTCATATTTTGTATTTTCTACTTTAGGTGAGTTAATTATGCATTTCTTAAATATTCTTTTGATGTGTACTTCACAATTATTATCTTCCTTCCAATTTATGTTATTTAATTTTCCTCTGATTTCTCAGTGATTTTTTTCAAGTTTCTCATCTAGTCTATTGATTTGTTTACTAATATAAGGAAATTCTGCTACTATTTTTTTTTACTCATATTTGTTCCTATAATTTTGTTTTTTTTTCTCAGCTTGTTTAGTTCTGCATTATCTGTTTATCTCAGTGTGGCATTTGAAATATAACTTATTTTCATCATTACTGAAGTTTCTTTTATTATCCTAGGAGTGAAAAATATGTTTTTGATTTTTTTTTAACTTTGATAAGTCATGATTTCTTCTTTTTTCCTTCTTTTTTTTTTCCTCTTTAATTTTTGCCATCTTGTTAATTTTAACATGAACAGCTTTACCTAAACTAGATATTTCTCATATAAAATATGTAATCAATTCTACCTAGCTTCACTGTACTTTGTCTGAGACTTTTATTTTTCTTTTCAGAGATTAGACATAAGGGCTAAATTTATGGAATTCTAGTCTCCATATTCTGCATTTGCCTGTTCATAGATTTAGTCTTTGATCTTTTAAAGTGTATTTAAATTAACAGTCTTCAAATCACTTCTAATTTGAAGCATATTTTATTCTTATTCAGGGTATATTGCGCTTTTGAATAGCTTTTTCTACTTCAGATTGATCCCAGGAACTAGTCAAAGCACCATGTGTTTGTTGTACATAAAATTGCTAATCTATGGTAAAAGGAAACTTCAAAAGGGTGCACAGTGTCTATTTTTCTCTGTCCAGAAGTTACTGAACATCTCAGTTTCCTTTTTCTATATTATTCCCTATACAATTACCACTTTCTAGAAACACCTTTAGTGGTGAAGAATAGGCTGATTCAGGATTAATCAGTCTCTTCCTAACTGTCACCTAAAGAAAAAAGAGTAAGATAATGTCACTTTTATTTCCTTTATTTGTGTTAGGATTACTATAGGAGTCACAGATTTGTTTCTTTCAGGAGGACTCTGAGATGGAGATTTACATGCAGTAATTGTATTGGTAAACATTCTCAGAATTAACATTTCTAATGGGAGTAAAGAAATAGATTTAGGTAGTAGCAGAAGTTCAACTATAACAAAGATCCCATCCAAAGGAGCACTAGAACTGGAATGGCATTCAGAGTTGCATCAAATTGTAGTAAGGGGTCTGAGCCTTTATATTGCCAACTCAACCAGTCATTGGACGTGGGTTGCTCTGAGCAGGATGTAATGACATCGGGTGAGCAGCTCTCTTCAGCCCATGGCAAGGCCTGGAAGTAACTCAGCAGAGAGTTTTGTCTGCCTACATTTTCAGCACTAGGAGAATGAGTGCTTCAGGCCAGAAGTGTAGGGGAGGGAGTGAGGAATTTGAATATTACACAGGAAAATTCATTATAGTTTGGAAAGACTTTTGGCTTTACAGTCATTTGGTGTTTCTCTGTATTGTTTCTAAGTCCCCTCAGTCTGCTTCTCTTACGTAGATTGTATCTGTGAAATTTTTCATATTGTTTTTCTGCCACCATTCCTATGGCTGCTGAAAATCATTCAAATGCAAATAAGAAATGACCTACCTAGTATATATTTTTAATTGTGTTGGTAAAAAACAACATATTCATTCTGATATATATTTTTGAAATATAAATTTATGCAAAATTTCTGAAGTATAATTGGGCAATATATTTTCAAAGGGCATAAAATACATATTTTGAGTTAATCAACACTTTGAAATTTATTTTTTCTAAGTAAGCAATTTGTACCCATAATTTGCAAAGTTATATTAAAAAAAACACAACTTAAAAACAATAAGAAATTAACCAATTAAAATATGGGGCTTAATATAGTGGAATAATATATAAGTTCTTAAAGGGAAATGCAGGTTACACAAATATGGGAACTTTATGATTACATTGAATATTTATTTATATGTGAATACAAATATAGAAGAACCTGAAAGGAAACATAATAAAAATGCTGTTGTCTGAAATTGAATTATAGATTATTCTCTTATTTTTAGAACTGTCTATCATGTCAGTTTTCCAGTGTATGATTTCATAATCAAAAGAAACACATTAATGTCCTCTTAAAAGAATCTTTCACCATGATCATTGGGATTTATTCCTGGGCTACAAGGGTGGTTCAATATTCACAAATCAATCAATGTGATACACCTCTTTAATACAAGAAAGGATAAGAACCATATTATCCCCTCAATAGATGCAGAAAAAGCATTTGACAAAGTACAGCATCCATTCTTGATAAAAACCCTCAACAAAGTAAGGATAGAGAGAACACACTTCAACATTATAAAGGCCATACACAAAAGACCCACAGCTAATATCATCTTCAATGGGGAAAAACTGAGAGCTTTTCCTCGACGGTCAAGAGCAAGACAGGGATGTTCACTCTCACCAATGTTATTTAACACAGTAATGGAAGTCCTAGCCTCAGCAATCAGACAACAAAATGAAATAAAATGCCTCCAAATTGGCAAGGAAGAAGTCAAACTTTCACTCTTTGAAGACGACATGATACTCTATGTAGAAAACCTGAAAGACTCCACCCCAAAATTCCTAGAACTGATACATAAATTCAGCAAAGTCACAAGATACAAAATCAATGTACAGAAATCTGTTACATTTCTACACACCAATAATAAAACCACAGAAAGAGAAATCAAGTAATTAATCCCATTTACAATTGCACCAAAAACCATAAGATACCTAGGAATAAACCTAAACAAAGAGGTAAAAGATCTGTGCTCTGAAAACTATAGAACACTTATGAAAAAAAAAATTGAAGATGACACAAAGACATGGAAAACCATTCCATATTCATGGTTAGAACAAATACTGTTAACATGTCTATACTACCCAAAGCAATCTACACATTCAATGCAATCCTTACCAAAATAACACCAGTATTTTTCACAGAGGTAGAATAAACAATCTTAAGATTTGTATGGAGCCACAAAAGACCCCAAATAGCCAAAGAAATCTTGAAAGCAAAGCAAAGCTGGAGGCATCACAATTCTGGACTTCAAGTTATATTACAAAGATGTAGTCACAAAGACAGTATGGTACTGGCACAAAAACAGACACATAGATCAATTGAACGGAAAGAAAACCCAGAAATGGACACACACCTATATGGTCAACTAATCTTCAACAAAACAGGAAAGAATATGCAATGGAAAAAAGATAGTTTCTTCAACAAATGGTGTTGGGAAAATTGGACAGCAACATGCAGAATGAAACTGGACCACTTTCTTACACCATACACAAAAATAACTTTAAAATGGATGAAAGACCTAAATGTGAGACAGGAAACCATCAAAATCCTAGAGAAGAACACAGGCAGCAACTGCTTTGACCTCAGCCATAGCAACTTCTTACTAGACACATAGCTGGAGGCAAGAGAAACAAAAGCAAAAAAGGAACTATTGAGACTTCATCAAGATAAAAGCTTCTGCACAGCCAAGGAAACAATCAATAAAATTAAAAGGCACCTTCGAAATGGGAGAAGATATTTGCAAATGACATATTTGAAAAAGGGTTAGTATCCAAACTCTATAAAGAACTTATCAAACTCAACACCCAAAAAACAAATAATCCAGTTGGGAAATGGGCAGAAGACATGAACTAAAACTAAACCAAGGAAGAAAACAAAAAACAAATGTCAGGGGGGCCTGCTGGCTCACTGAGTAGAACATGCAATTCTTGATCTCAGAGTTGTAAGTTCGAGCCCCACATTCGGTGTAGAGACTACTTAAAAAAAAAAAATCTTAAAAACAAAAATAAAATCAATAAGTAAATGTCAGCAATTAAGCACTTGAAAGTCAAATGCAAATTTGAACAATATTAGCAATATGCTAATTATTTTTATTACATTTACTAAAATATCCTATTACAGACATAATATAAAAAATGGGAATATGTGTGCACACATGTAATATATGTGTATACATTTTAATACAAGTAAACAATATATATTCAATCAGCAAAATAATAACACGCTGTATTATGCACATTAGAAGATAGGTAATGGCCGAATTTTTACTCATTAACATTTGATTATGGTTACCAAGAATCTTCATGGTCTGAAACAGATAATCTAAAGATTCTAAGCAATAATTTATTAGATCACAAAAAAATTGCCTAAGTATTGGGTAAAGATATTAAACATGAACTCCATTTACCTTAGCTAGTGGAACAAAAAATATTTATTTTTATATATATATTTTAAAACTCAAGGGGCGCCTGAGTGGCTCAGTCATTAAGCATCTACCTTCGGCTTGGAAGCCTGCTTCTCCCTCTTCCACTCCCCCTGCTTGTGTTCCCTCCCTCGCTCTCTCTCTCTGTCAAATAAATAATAAAAATCTTTAAAAAAAACCTCAAAATGTAATTTACATTTACTTTGCAAGAAAAAAATGTATGAGCTTCATGAATAGGACAATTTAAATTATCTTAGTTCACTTTTGTAGAATTTTGTAAGTTAGAAAACAAAAGGCTTTTTAAACTTACACTTACTTCAGCAGTAGGTATTTGATTTTAATTTTTCACAAAAACAAAGTGAACTATTGAAACATATTGAAGCTGTAAAGTATTGAATGAGAATCAGAGTCATTTTGTATAGAAATATCATTAAAGGCAAACTCACATAAAACTATACTACAACTTCTGAAGGCAGCCATGGCATGAAATATGTCATGATAGAAATTAGGAATATAAATACTGAGGTAAGCTTTATTTTGAAAGTGTAAGTTTTATTTTTTAAGATTTTATTTATATATTTGACAGAGAAGGAGACAGCAAGAGAGGGAACACAAGCAGCAGGAGTGGGAGAGGGAGAAGCTGGCTTCCCACTGAGCAGGGAGCCTGATGCGGGGCTTGATCCTAGGACCCTTACCAAAATAACACCAGTATTTTTCACCGAGGTAGAAAAAACAATCTTAAAATTTGTATGGAGCCACAAAAGAGCCCCAGGACCCTGGGATCATGACCTGAGCCAAAGGCAGATGCTTAATGACTGAGCCAATCAGGCTTACATAACTTAACTTACATTAAGGTGTAAGTTTTGATGGGGAATGATCTTTTCACACACACTCTCTTAACATTATTTGAAAAAAAGGAGGAGTGGAACAAAGAAAAAGAAAGAAAGAAGAAAGAAAGATAGAAAGAAAGAAAGAAAGAAAGAAAGAAAGAAAGAAAGAAAGAAAGAAAGAAAGAAAGAAAAAGAAAGAAAGAAGGAAAAACAGACTCTTACACCCAAAGAACAAATTGATGGTTGCCAGAGAGGTGAGTGGGTTATGGGTGAAATAGGTAAAGGGGATTAAGAGGTTATATTATTCCAGTTATAAAATAAATTAAGTCACAGAGATGAAATGCAGCATAGGGAGTATAGTCAATACTATTTTAACAAAGTTGTTTAGTGACAGATGGCAAGAACACTTGTAGTGAGCATTGAGTAATGCATAGAATTGTTGAATCATTATATTGTACACCTGAAACTAATATAATATTATGTTAATTATGCTTCTATATATATATTAGAAAAAGGAAAAAAAAGTAAAGCTTGATGCAAATATGTGAAAAGTACATGCAAAATGAACGTTATCTTGTTAGAACAGCTATTATAGACGGTTTTATTTTTAAGTACTGTATTATCTTAAAAATTTAAAATAATTTTTAGTGTCAGAAAATAAAAACTGCTTAAATTTCATGAATGACTCAAAATTGTTGGGTGATGTGAAGTTTGAATCAGCATGGGCAAAGATCTATTCTCTTGAACTATACCTTAAAGACATTTTGGAACGCCCCATGGGAGCAATGTCTGTCATTATCACTCACTGTCCTCTAGCAGAGAGGAGAAATGAGCACAAATCTATCCCTCAGGCAAGACTAAGCTCTGTGACTTCCGTGGCCCAGAGAAACAAAGGAGCCATGGATCAATTTACTAGCTATGGTGCAAAGTCTTAGACTCTCAGGAAATGCTACAGATTACTTTAACTTTGTTTTTACAAGGTCTGCTTCACTGCAAAATATCTGGAGGTTACAATTGTAATAATCATGCAATTTTTTATGGGTCATTTTTCCTGTGCTTGTTCAAAAGTTTCGATAGTTCCCTGGTCTTTATCCCTATGGTCTTAATGACAAAACTCCCAGGCTGTATACAGTGTGGAGTATATTGTCTGTATACATACATAGCAAAGTAAACAAACAAACAAATAAAGCATAAGGTCATATTGGGACTGTATAAAATGAACCAGATAAAGATGCAGATCAGTACTGGTGTGCTTTTATCTACTTACTTTTCCACATAAGCATTAGAAATAATTGGAGGCACCAAACCAACTGGAAATATTTACATGAAATATGACAAAATCTCAAGACATTAATAAATATAAAGAGTAGGAGAGGATACAAGTAAAAAAAAAAAGAATACCTACATTTGATAAGTGGCAAAGTACATGAACACATATAATTCACAAAATATATTACAAACAAACATACCTATAAAAAGGTAATCTAGCAATGTGCACCTTGACTATTTTAACTCTCCATAATATTATTAGTACAGAGCAAGAGATATAAATGTTATAAGTACACTGTCAAAAAAAAAAAAAAGAGAGAGAGAGAAAAAAGGAACAGTGTCTCTATAAACCAAAAATCAACAGAAATTCAAAGTAAAAAGTTCAGGCTGATCTTCTGAACCTCTGGTTGCAGAATGGACCATAAGGTGGTAATTTCACTCTAGAGAATAACTGAGGGTCAGTATTACTAGTCTAAATAGGAATGAAGACGTTTTATTTTTTTTTAAGATTTTATTTATTTATTTGACAGAGAGATAGCGAGAGCAGGAACACAAGCAGGGGGAGTGGGAGAGGGAGAAGCAGGCTTCCCGCCAAGCAGGGAGCTGGATGCGGGGCTCGATCCCAGGACCCTAGGATCATGACCTGAGCCGAAGGCAGACACTCAACCGACTGAGCCACCTAGGCGCCCACCAAGACCTTTTTAAAGCTTTTAATTTGATATTGTAGAAAATGTTTTTGACAAAATTCAACATCCATTTATGATAAAAATTCAACAAACTGAGTATAGAAGGAAAAACCTCAACCTAACAAAGGTCACTTATGAAAAGTCCACAGTTAACAGCATCCTCAATAGTAAGAAGTAGAAAGTGTTTCCTCTACGATCAGGAACAAGACAAGAATGTTCACTAGCTACTTTTATTCAATGCAGTATTGGAAGTCCTAGGCAAAGCAATTATGTTAACAAAAGTGAGGGGATGAAAGGCTTCCAAATTGGACAGGAAAAAGTAAAGCTGTCACTATTTGTGGATGACATAATATTATATGTGGAAAACTCTAAAAACTCAATCAAAAAGTATTAGAACTAATAAATGAACCCAGTAAATGTGCAGAATATGAAATCAATACACATAAATATGTTGTGTTTCTATATACTAATAATAGACTATCAGAGAAATTAAGAAAACAATCCCATTTACAATTGCATCAAAAAGAACAAAATACCTAGGAATAAATTTAACCAAGGAGGTGAAAATGATCTGTATATTGAACATTTTTAATCTTTTAAAAATATGTGTGACCGTAGTTTAAGATTACATAGTCAGGGATTGAGAAGTACACTGAGCCTCACAGTGAGCACTACATCCAAATCAGGTAGATCTATGTGATGTCCAAACGTCAATACCATAAAAGCTGACTGAGCTGTGACTATCTGAACTATGAACTATTTTGAGGTCTTAGTATCTCAGTGAAACAATCACAAAATCAACTAAAGAGAAGAATAAATGGACAGGGGGAGGGAAGAATGGAGGGGAGAGAGAGAGAGAGAGAGAGAATTTCTTTTTTTTTAAAGATTTTATTTATTTATTTGACAGAAAGAGAGACAGCAAGAGAGGGAACACAAGCAGGGGGAGTGGGAGAGGGAGAAGGAGGCTTCCCGCCAAGCAGGGAGCTGGATGCGGGGCTCGATCTCAGGACCCTGGGATCATGACCTGAGCCGAAGGCAGACGCTTAACGACTGAGCCAACCAGGTGCCCCATAGAGAGAGAATTTCTCCACAGAGATTCGGTATCCTCACAAACTAGAAATCCAAAGTACATGAAGAAGAGAAAAATGTGTGTTGGCAGAAATGGCTAGATCTCCATTTTCTGTTCATGGTAAAGACCTGTGACTATGTCTAGAAAGCATCTGCTGAACCAGGTTCTACATTCCTGGAGCTTCTTACATGTATCTGTGGCCATATATCTTATTTTCCCAATTGGAATATGAAGAGAAGAGATTTCTTCCACTTGCAAGGTAAGAGTTCTAAAATGTGGATGTTCTTATCTCACATTATCTCTTAGAGAATCCCTTGCTGTTTTCTGCATGTAAAAAATGATGAGACTCTTGTAGACAGAGGTACAAAAAGGTAGAAGGCTAGGTTATCTAGCAACAAGAATCACCATTTTGTACTGTTGCATGAGCAAAAAATAAAAATTCCTGGTGTCTTTCAATTGTTATCAATGAGAGTCTATTAATTAGAATAGCTGGTATTGTTCCAACTTAACCATAATAATATTTGGTAGCCTAACAAACTCAAAAGGAAGGAGATACATTCTCTCCAAAGTAAGTAAGTACAGTAAGAATGTTTAATTACCTCAGATATAAAGTAATATTATCCAAAAACTCACTAGAGTTTATGATATAAAAACGGATGATGGGATAATCTAAGAGGCATGTAAAAAACCCTACAAACAGTTGAACATACAGAAAATGAACCATGTAATTATTTAGGTAAAAACAAAGTATGTATTATAAACTCTAACCTGGACAAGTTCTTAGGGCATTTTAGTCAATTTGAATTTAGGACTTAGGACTCCAAGACTCTTCACAGAGAGAGTAAAAAAGATAAAAAAAGTATCATAAAATATTACAAAGTATCAGCATCAGGATTTCCTAATGATTATTTCAGACATAGATGATTGAGAAAATGGTAAAAAAAAAAAAAAATGTTGGAGCTAATAGCCGTTAAGGATTTTTTCCAATTCAAAGAAAAGCATGAGTCCTTTTTTATAGTAATTAATTAATAAGATATATAAAATAAACCCATACCAACTAGAACACAATGAAAATGAAGATACCAGATAGGAAAAGAAAATCTGAAAAGATGCTTTAATAGTGTAAGTTATTTGCGAGAGTGGCAATAAGATTGAAAACACTTTATATATTGTAAATAAAAAAAAAACTATCACATTTATTTTTAGAATATAACTGATTAATAGAATATTATTTTCAAAGTAATAAAGAAGATATGGTTTACATGTTTAATATTGAAATACTGTTTAAGAGTCAATATTTATTTCCAGGAGATAAATAAATCATAATGCAGCAAATACAAACAAAGTAGCTTAATTTGAACTGATTTTGTTCTTTCCCAATATTGTAAATAACCAAATATGCATATATAAATTGTTTAAATATAATTTAAATTGTTTGGGGAATATAGGTATTGCTGGTTTTATTTTTAAATATACTTTGTATCTGAAGTCAACATACCTTTCATTAGTAAGGAAAAAATCACGTACAATTCATCTTTATTGTCATTTTCTTTACTTTTTTGCTGACAGTGATAGGTAGTACTGCTATTAAATCATCAAAAGTGACCATCTCTGCTTTTAAATCATAGGCTGGTATTTGTTAAATATGCCATGCCATTTGTCCTAAAACCATCAATTTCTTCAATAAATAGGCATCCTATCTTTTGAAACATGTTGAAATGTTAATGAATTCTATCAAATATAAATACAAGGAAATCATTTGTACCAGAATTTCACAAATCAATAAATATTTCACATTCTGGCTTGAACACTCAACTAGCTTTTCAATTTGAAAATATTACTCATAAAGAGCTTTTTCTTCTAAAATTTCCAAAAATGCTTGCCATTATTTTTAAGTTTTTCTAAGTATGTGTTTAACACACAAATATTTTAACCTATTACTATTTTAGGAAAGTATCAGTTTCTACTCTAATTTTAATTCCATCTTGATACATAACAAATATAGACTATTTTATTGACTGTTTCCTTCCTTCCCCTATCAAAAATGTACTTCCTTGCTTCTCTGTTTTCTTTTTGTTCAAAAACATACCTTCATCTATTCCAAAAAATGTTTGGAGTAAATTTTTAACATATTCCACTGACTTTAGGGGGTTTCATTATCACCTGAGAATATCCAGTCAACTAACTAATTTATAGTTACAAAGAGGCACATGTCTTTAAAGAAATTCTTGCCCATTCAATAGCTATCTCTGTTAAACAACTACAGTGTGTTAAACTGCTTTAAAATGCTAAAAACTCACTATTTCTTTAACAACAAAACATGCTAAATAATGATTATGTTTACATTTTTATTTAAATATTCAAAATGTTTGTTATACCTATGTAGCTAGGAGATTTTATTCATTCCTTATTCTTAATATCTTAAGGTTATATCTTTTTTACACAATGAAAAAATTAACATTAATTTTAAATTCATCCCTAGTGCTAAATATTGGAATTTATGGGGGTTAATGGATCTGTTCTTTTACTTGCTAAATAAAATGTGTCCCCTTAGATGATGGTTACCATTTCTTAATTAAGAATCCACTAAAGTGCCATCCAAATGTACATAATTTATTCCCTTTATATTATTGGACTGGGAATTTTGCCAATGAATAAAACATCTTATTCTGAGGCAAAATGGAAACTAATATTTTAAAGCTTGGTGAGAAATATCATTTCTTTAACTTGTTTTAATAATAAATCTATATTATAATGAAGAGCAAATCAGTGTAGGGCCTAATCTGACTTTCAGTACAGACACTAGCTAAAATCTAAAATGATTGCTTCTAAATGAAAACATAGAACCTTTAGTGATGGAGGACAAATATGCATACAGGCATATACGTGTATATATATATAGTATTGCTGTTGCTATTCCTATTCTTGCTTCCAGCCATAGTTGTCTTAACAGAAGGCAAAGATACTAACTTTGTTGTTCTGAATGACAAAAGATGTCAGGAGCTTCATAAGGGAACAGTTTTTGAATGAGACCGTAAGTACCAAATGGAAATACTCTATAGAGGTTAACATAAGAAACAAAAAAAAGGTTCAATAGTTTTTATTTTTATTTCTTTGTTTCATAAAAGTTTCATTTGGAAAGAGTTACGAATTTTTTAGAAAGTCCCTTTTTGCAAGAAACAACTCTGAAATTTCCAGTAAATATGATTGCCAGAGCTACTTATAGAGAACATGGACAGACATGATGCTTGTGTCTTAATTGCTTAGTTACTGAGTTGCGGTTAGTCTCTAGATCTTTTAAGTCACTCCCATACACCATTTTCATACATACCATTGGACCAATTTGGTTCATATTTCAAGCAGTAATGGTAATTAAAAAGTACATGAAACTGTTATATGAAAATCACATATGAATTATTGTTTTTATTTATGATATATTATTAAATTTGAGAGTTTAATTTATTCCTAAAAAATCCTCTATTCAGTGGAAGAGTTAAGAGTTAATACAATAAATTTGGTGTGTGTCTTTTCTTGCCATATGCCCAGGAAATAATGGTGACTTAAATATACAAGTGGCAAGAAATACAGTAGAGATATATAGAATATAAAATTAAGAAAATAACATATTGAAAGTTCAATTGAAGATATTTTATTGGCAATTTTTATTCATACAATAATTTAGATAGAGATTTTTCTTTGGGAAAGTAATTTTTAATTCAGGACCAACTCAAGACCAATATAAAGATATGGGGATGTTTTCTTTAAATCATCTCCTAAAATAACTTAGTCACCTTGCCTTGATTAACCACCTAGCTAGGAATTACTTGCTTAGAACTCCAGCACCTGTGTCATAACTAAAATATCTATTTATTTGAGCCTACTTTTCACAAATAATTCACAAGTGACTTTTGCATAAATAAATTTAACTTCTTACCAACTCAAGACTTCATTCATAACTGTTTTCCATTGTTCTGCTGCTGAGTGATCACACAAAATGGTAGGATACAATTTTCAATTTTTTAAATTTCTAAAATTGCAATTTAGACATATTCTTCGAATATATAAGGTCAAATGTCTGAAGAATGTTGCCTAAGGATTGTTAGATGTAGGAGAAGCTTATGAGAATCATTTCATCTTGTCTCAGTTTTGCACTTGCTGACTGCAACAAAATTTTAAACATCCTATTGAATATATTCATGTTGAATTATTAATACAGAGACAGAAAAAATAGCGGTGCAAATACAGCATCACAAGTGGTGAGACTTTTCTCCTATTTGCAGTTGGCAACGAAAGTGACCATCATTTTGTATCCTAGCAAGAGCTGTCCTATTTTAACTGTCTCTTAGAAAACTCAATTCGTAGCAGTAACATCTATTTTATCCTGTTATCTTGATTCTATAGTTCTAGGTATACGTGCACAAAGAGAAAGACTAGGGCCTATAAAACACAATGTGATTTCTTTGTAGCAGAAAAGAGAAATTATATGACTAAGGATTACATGAAATTGAAAGTTATACTAGAGTCCCTACATCCCTGAAATAACATTTGTTGACAATACACTAATGAGATATTAAAAAGATGAATATTGATTTTTTTTGTTAAAATGTGTTCATTCCTCGGGGCTCCTGGGTGGCTCAGTCGTTAAGCGTCTGCCTTCGGCTCAGGTCATGATCCCAGGGTCCTGGGATCGAGCCCCGCATCGGGCTCCCTGCTCCGCGGGAAGCCTGCTTCTCCCTCTCCCACTCCCCCTGCTTGTGTTCCCTCTCTCTCTGTGTTTCTCTGTCAAATAAATAAATAAAATGTGTTCATTCCTATCTTAAAGTTCACGTATCAAACTATTTTTTAAAAATTAGGATGCAAACTCATGTTTATGAAACTAATTAAATTACACCAGACACACTGGCTGTGACTAAACATTTAGTCTGTTACCAGATTGGGGGTTAAAGTAGAGTAGGTGTAGTTCATGAGATTTAATATTCAAGAAAACAAAAACAAAACATGTGGAGTTGCTTCTACAGAAAATATACATGTTGGGGACCGTGTGGAATACAGAAATGGATGGAATATATCTCCTAACACTTAAGAGTATTTGTAGGAATACATAAAGTAAATATTTCAATGTTAGGATATTTAATAGGTACCCTTTTTTTCCTCTGTCAATAAGGTTAAGGTAGCCTTTGGGGATGTGATGTATGCAGATGGTGGAAACTGGATAAATGAACAGCTTAAGTTGTGACAAATAATAACTATTAAAATACTCAGATTTCAGATTTTTCAGGGTAGTGCAAGTAAGTTGTTGGACATCTGTCTCCTAGGGCAGCTTTCCATATGAGTAAATGTATGAGTTTCTTTATGTACAAATGAGCATGATAAATTTTTCTGTCTTAACTGTCTTGACTTTGTAAGAATCACATGGTTTCAGCAAATTAAAAAAAAATGGATCTTTTATACGTCCTATTCTCAAGGAAGCAGGGCATTAGACCATTCTTTCTTTGGGAGTTGGGGGAATGGGGCATAATTAACACTGGACCCAGGAGAATTTGTAGATTTACTTTGATCAAGAATAGCAATGAAAAAATCTTGGATATGATGATAATACTTGGCACAGTTCACTTTCATATCAAGATGACTAAGGAACATATTGGATGTTAATTTTATTTTTGTATTTTAAAACATTTAAATAAGCATTTGAGCTTATTAGAGGAAAAATTTTTCGTCTAGATGAGTCTCATTTAAAATAAATATGATTTGAACAAAATATAAAATCTGGTTTCACTCTCTAATATGAAAAAGCAGTTAATAAATTAGACTTTTTTTTTTTAGATTTTATTTTTTTATTTATTTATTAGAGAGCGAGCGAGAGAGAAACAGCATGAGAGAGGAGAGGGTCAGAGGGAGAAGCAGGCTCCCCGCTGAGCCGGGAGCCCGATGTGGGACTCCATCCCAGGACCCTGGGATCGTGACCTGAGCCGAAGGCAGCTGCTTGAACCACCAGGTTCAGCCGACCTGAACCACCCAGGCGCCCAATAAATTAGACTTTTTAACTAGAATTACAAGAAGGATATTTAACTTACTTAAAAGGAAAAGTTGCATTTAGAAACACCTAATTATATGTAAGTGGTTTATTAATGTATGTCATTTACCCATTTTTAAAGTCCTGTTTGGCAAGAAATCATTAACTAGTTCATGGTAATGTCCTCTTTTAAATTAAACAGCAGAAACTGTTAAATAATACATAAATGACATATTTTTTATGTATTTAGATAAAGCTTCTTTCCAGTTAGGTTGAATTAGTAGAGGTTGGCTGTTAATGGTGATTGTAATTTGCCTTAAAACATTTAACAGATTATAAAATGTGGAAGATGCTCTTATTTCTCTATTTTGGGTTAGATTTGGGGAAAAAAAGTGTAAAAACTCTCCCCAATTATCACAATCATGTGTTTAGAGTTAAATGGCCTATATTATTACAGAGATTCTGGTCTTGCCTGCCAAAGAATGCGAGATCTCTTAGAAGGGTTGAAAGAAGAGAGGTGAAAGGAATATCTTGAAAAAATGTTTAAAGGAGAGTTTCTGGCTAGATTATGTACTAGCTTTTGTATAAGAACATTTTAATTTTTGAAATTACCCTAAAATATATCACCACTTTACATCTGTAAATACTGAGCTTGGCCAAATTAAATGATTTTTTTTCCAAATGAATGATTAAGTTATGATACAAAACTGAGAATATCTGAGTTATTTCTATTTTGTGATATTGTTAGGTCTAGTTATGCACTGCACAAACAGTTTCTAAGCATGGTTAGGCAGTCCAGTCATTTCAGAAAACAAATAGAAACCTAAGAATATGAAAGGCAATAGGTAAGTATTTGGCCTGGAGTTACTTCTGGAGGGGCAGCAAGGTGGGGTGCAGTGAGAGCTGAGAATGAAAATTCAGATTTGGGGGAACATGAAGGGCTAAACTGTAACTATTAAATCCATAGTATTTCCAATTTATTCTTTTATTTTTAATAAATAAATCAATGTGTGTTGGAAATGTGTGAAATAATATTAAATTTTTGTCATATCATTCTATATTAAAGCATAGATGAATGAATGGCAATTACACGTGAAGATTTACAGTAATAGTAAACAAGCTTCATTATAGATACCTTTACTTAATACATTTCTGATCATTGCAATGATTTACATGCTGCCATTCTTTACCATAATTAATTTGTTTGATTTCATAATTTAGTTATTACACAAATTCAAGTTTCATATTTAGTACAAAAAACTCCATTTTAAGAACTTAACATATTGCTACAACTACCAAATTCAAACTTAAAAATATCCAGTTTATGGGTCAATGAGAACACTCGTAAGATTTCATTCTGCTCAGGAATTTGTTGAAGAGGCTACCAAGAAGGAAAAATACATTAATGACTTAATTGGTCTGGAGAAGCCTGGAAAGGATAGTGTATAATCTGTGTGATTATCGAATAAATTTAGGAAAATCCAAGAGTAGCTCAGAATGATCCAGAGAATTCAAAATGTAAAATATATTAAAAGTGATGGTAGACTATTTATCTGTTGCAAGATTTACTCAAAAGTGATAATTACTTTCACATCATAAGATATAATTTCATGTGTGGAACTTAGCACTTAATTGAATATAATTTCTATGGGGAAAGTATGAAAGGCAGTCTATAAATATATATTTTACATTTTAACGGTAATTGATTTTCTAAAGATCTATAATAGAATCCACATGGACTCAGTGGGTTTAGTTTTACTTTAGTAATTTGTGAAATTTATTATATGCCAGGCAAAATTCCAAGACCTGTGGGCACTAAGTCAAATAAGAAATTCTCTGCCCTTCAGAGACTTGAACCAAGCTGTTAAGTTGTTTTTATATATTAAATGTATTCTATCAAACTTTATTTCATTATAAAATAAAAGAAGAAAAAAATGTTATGTGCTGTCTCTTATACATCTTTGCATTCTATCAATTAACCACATGCATGAGGAGATTAGGTGATCATTAAATTCTGAAAAGTGGGGAGGAAGAAAGACCAGGAGTGGGAGAGAGGGAGGGAGGGAAGGGAAATCGTAGGTAGTATTTGTGCTGTCATTATTTTTTCTATTATATGTATTATATTTATGCTATCACCAAAAGATTAAGAAATAGATTTTTGTAAAGCACACAGATAGTAAATTATCTCTGATTAAGCAAGAGATTAAAACATTTTAAATTTGACAACATATTTTTGATAGATATTATTCTTATATTTAATGACACTTTTATTACACAAAAGAATAAGCAAAGAAATTATGTGATACTATATGAAGTTAAATATATGATTTTGTAATACGCTTTTATTTCTGGGTATGAGAATTGCAGGTAACGAAAAATTAATGTTTCATTTTAGATAAAACTGTAAATGCATAGGTTATTCTCATATGTTGCCAATGCAAAAAAAAAAAAGAAAGAAAGAAAACACTGTTTATGTCTAGCAGTTAATTTCTTGTAAAGGTTAATCACTATTACTCACCCTAGCTGACAAAAAGCAAGGGGGCATCAGGTAAACCCACTGGAAGGAAAACATCAATTTCATAGAGCTGTACACCTAACGGCAAACCATGTATATTTGAAGATTCATTTTCTCATTTCTGATATGCATATGGTTATAGATTGCTTTTCCTATAAATCTGTGAATGTTATGTGGCATGTGAACATTTGCCCATCTGGAGGATTGTTCATAAAACTCATTTCCTATGATTTAATGAAACTAGAAATCCACCAGCAAGAACAGTTTCAGCTTTGTATTCAAATGTTGGTAGGTGTTACAATTGCTTGTATGTTCCATAATATTTTCCTAATTTTACAAATGATGAATCTATGTTTCAAAGATAATAAACCTGGTACTATAACCTTTGAATATCATTTCATGGCAACCTATATCAAACAAATATCTATTTTAATATTTTTTAAACTTCTTCCCCAATATATCTCTCCTTCTTCCTCAAACCCCACCTCTCATGAAATGTACTAGTTCAGAAAAGCTGAATGTCTTAGAAAAAATGATTATGTAGTTTAGTGGAAGCTGTTGCTGGCACAAAATAAAATGAAGCATAGATTATATGATTCAAATGTACCAAAACAAATGGTATTTTTGGAATTAAATTAAAATTTTATTGCCTTCTCTGATCATTTTGGAAACCATTCTGTAATAAAAGATTATTACCATCCATGCATGCATGTGCTGCTGAATCTCTCCAAATGCAGACATCAGATCAGAAATTGTCCAACCGTATCCATTCAGAAAAATAAAATAAAAAAAATTCCTGGAAAATATTAACAATAACTTGAGAAAATAAGTATTTTTATTTTTATGAAAGTAAGCTAATTGTCTATTCCAGTCAATCTTATGTCTTCGAGATAAAGAGATGAATATAATATGGCCTATGATCCCCCAAATTTTATAGTGTTTTCTAGAACTATGTGGTCTAGAAACTTATCTCCTTGACAAAAATCTGTGAGAAATTGGATTTAAACTAATATGTGATTGCATTGTAATTCTCTATTCCTTTACAGGTTGTTTAATTTAATGAAATAAATGCCTCAACTGCAATACATCTAGATTTACAAATAAGGAGTACTTGGTGAAAAGAACCAATATTTCCTAATTCTAATGAAGATAACTAATATGGAAGAAAATAAACTGGAAAAATTGTACATAATAGATCTTGACATTAGAATGTTCTCCCTTTTGATTTCTATGTTTTTTTCTTTATCAAGTACTTTACAAATATCCAGATTGTATTAAATGATATACATATTTTATTGATTGCCATACTCGTTAATTATAAATATAATATTAAAAATGGAACCAGGACTGTGTTTTCAAATATGGTGGCTGTTGGCCACAAGTAGCTAGTGGGAATTTGTTTTTGTTTTTTTTTTAAAGATCTATTTATTTGAGAGAGAGTGCATGAGCACAAGTGGGATGGGCAGAGGGAGAAGGAGAGAGAATCTCAAGCACACTCCATACTGAGCATGGAGCCTGATGCAGGGCTTGATCTCATGACTCTGAGACCATGACCAGAGCCAAAACCAAGAGTCAGACAACCAACAGACTGTGCCACCCAGGTGCCCAGCTAATGAGAATTTGAAACATGGCGAGTGTGAATTGAGATGTGCTGCAAGGTATAATTTATAAACTGTATTTTGAAGTTTAGCATGAAAAAAATGTAGTGTTTCTCATGAATTTTTTAGGAAGACTTTATCTTTTTTTTATAAATCATCATTTTCATGAATCAAAAAATACACAGGTGACAAGGCGCCTGGGTGGCTCAGTCATTAAGCGTCTGCCTTTGGCTCAGGTCATGATCTCAGGGTCCTGGGATCGAGCCCCGCATCAGGCTCCCTGCTCAATTGGAAGCCTGCTTCTCCCTCTCCCACTCCCCCTGCTTGTGTTCCCTCTCTCGCTGTGTCTCTCTCTGTCAAATAAATAAATAAAATCTTAAAAAAAAATACACAGGTGTTTTGTTTTCAAACAAATATTTGTATATACCTTGATGTGTAATCTGGACTTGTTAATCTACTTTGCTTGTTTTGAAGATGAGCTAAAATTATGGTAAAGAAAGGAAAAGAGTAAGTCAAAGTGTGTATATATGTATTTGTGTATTTATGTTATTTTCTAGATGTGCTTACTTTTGTTAATGTAAAATACATTAAGAGATGTGTTTTTTTAAAGATTTTTTATTTATTTATTTGAAAGAGAGAGAATGAGAGAGAGAGAGAGAGAGAGCACATGAGAGGGGGGAGGGTCAGAGGGAGAAGCAGACTCCCCGCTGAGCAGGGAGACTGATCCCGGGACCCCAGGATCATGACCTGAGCTGAAGGCAGTCACTTAACCAACTGAGCCACCCAGGCGCCCCAGAGATGTGGGGTTTTATTGAAACACATGGCATCACATTTGAGTTGGCAGAACTAAATGAGGAAGAAATAAATAAAATTTATGTTTTGGAAATGACAGTTTATCATAGACCAATAGATTCAGAGGAAATAATAAGAAATAACTGGAAAATTGAGACTCATTTAAAAATATAAAATGTTTGAACACACGTTAAAACTACCAAGTCAGCCAGAGTTTCGTGGGTCAAAATCCCAGAAAGAAGGAAAGTTCAATGAAATTAGCTGAAACCCATGCAACAATGCTCTCTGTGTCTTGAGGTAATTTGCAGTTTCTAAGTGACTCATGGGGAAAGGCTAAGAAAAGGAGACTCAGAAACTAAAAGCCAAATGAAGTTTGTTTTTTATGAGCTCAGGGAGTTGGGGACACAAAAATGGAGTTCATGGACTGACAAAGAGAAAGGGTAAAATCTCCGAGTTTCAATTACAAACTGCTCTGTTCTAGAAATCAGCAATAGGTCATTCCTCACAAAAGTATAATCCTAGTCTTGAATATTCCCAGTCTCTGTATGGAGAAAGATTACTTGACCCTAAACTAACAGCCTAACAGAAAAAAACGTTGTAAGCCTCACTTGGAGAAAAGAAATGTTATTGAGAAACTGACATTTTTGTATAACCAATAACTAGCATTCAAACAAACAAGTCAATGAATAAACACACAAACAAGAAACATGCCAAAGACTAGGCAAAATACCTGAAAACCAACAGAAAAAACTCACCATTTTGATATCACAGTTACACAGTTAGACTTTTAAAGCCATGATTAACAGGTATGATATGCCAATATAATAGATCTGGTGAATATGATTCTGCAATTCAACTGCTTGACGGTTATTAAGCACTGCATGATTAATGGTATAAACTGTTGCTACCTTAGAAAGACTGACAAAATCCCTTGTTCAGGAAACCATGAGCATTTATCTAATTAAGAATGATATTTTAAAAGATTGTTCATATAAAGGTTTAGGCAAATGCTCAAAACAAATAACAACTACCACCATGAAGACAGGTTGTTAATTCAAAAGTGGATTATGATTAATATACACTATAATAGAATTATCGTGATGTTATTCAGTGGTTAAAAAGAATATAATTATATGTTTGAAATATGAAGCAAAAAGTGAACGGATTTTGATAAAAATATCATATTTGTGCAATGTACTTAGAATATCTGTTCTCTAATAAAATGTAGAGCCAACTTCGCCTTTCTCTAATATAATTAATAACTTGTATTTAAAATTTTCCATTTCTCTAATAACCTTTGCTCTCTCCCTTAAAAAATAAAATGACTAGAGTGACAAAGCTATTTCTGTGTTTTCTCATATTGCTCTACAAATTGAAGTAGCATATTGAATGGAACACTATTTGAATATCATTCATGTTATATAGGTAAGGAATTTAATTGCATTAAGACATTTATCTTACATAATTCTATTTGCCAATGAAACAATACACGATAGTATTGTTGTATGCTAATAAAGACACAAAATCAATGCATGTTCAAATATAATATTTAACAGAAAATACATCTTGATAAATGAATTATGAAATGTGTAGAATTTTATTGCGAAAGCAACGTGTTTTTCTGATTAGATCTGTTGTTGCTGAATTCAGTGGTTTAGAGTACCACAGCAGTTATGTTCTTTGGGCACACATCTGCCTAGAGCTACTGCCCTATGTTCCACCATCATCATTGCAAGCTACTCCAGAGTTATTTTCATATAAAGCCACTATTTTGTAACATTCCAGTCAATCTTTAAGCCATTCCAACCTGGCATCTGCATCTGCTACTACCATTCAAACCAAATACTCTTGCAGTCACCATTGATTTCTATTAGGCCAAAGCCAAGGGAAACTTTATACATCTCACTCTACCATACTTTACTAGATTTTTTGCCAGCATTTATTTCTTTTCTACAGTAATATCTGTTTTCCTATGTATTGTAACACTACATTGTCTTTTTCTTTTCTCTTTAACTCAATCCTTCTCTCTCCCTCTGTCTCTCCTTATTCTTCACCTCCCTCCTTATACCAGGATATTTCTTTTTCCTTAATGCCTTTACCACTTTTTTCCCTTTGAATAGACATCTAATTTTAGTGTCACTTGGGACTCAAGCGGGGGTCTCTTCTGTTCCCTATCTTTCTATAGATATCAGAGTGCACTACTGCAATTCAACTGCTTGACGGTTATTAAGCACTACATACGTGTTTCTGGAACACATTTTAAAAACAGATAATCTTATCTTTTAACCCTGGTTTTTATGAGTACCACTATAGAAAAAAAAGAATATCAACTTTAGTTCAATCCTGTATGCCAACTTCACATTTCTTATTGTCTCCTCAATATTTCTCTAATGCCTTACAAGTCTCTGTAGTGTACCTTTCCAAAACTGAACTCTTGGTTTGTTTTTTCCCATCCCTTGTGTTTTACCAAAGACCTTGTGTTTTGTTAATTTGTTTGTTTCTCCCTATAGGCCCTGGCATGCAAGAGGCTTCACTGATCAAAAAGACTACATTATCCATTCAATCTCTTTTTGAGCAAGGAGTTTGGTATTTTTCCATCATAGTATTTACATCATTTGTTATCATATACACACATTTGCAAACACACACATACACTTATATATACATATAGTTTCCAAATGAAGTATAACCATCAATAATACAAGAATTAGATCTGTTTCATTCACTACTTTACACTCAACCCCTTGCATAGCATGTGATATGTGTTTGGCAATCAGTATACACTTGGGAATAAATGAATTCATGAACTTAAGCTCTTTGAGACTAGCATTCTCTTTTATTGGCTAATTATGGGTATGGTTTCTTCTACATCCTACTTTCCTTAAAATTCATAACATCCTAATTTGTTTTGTAATTATTTCTGCACAAGATTTCTCATCTGTAATGGAATTTCAAAACTTTAAATACAGAATATAACAAAGAGTTGATATTAAATACAGTTGTTTTGAAATTAGTGAATAAATGACTATGGTAAACACATTATTATTATTGAGAAATGAATGCATCTGTCTTATAATGTTTAGAAATATATTTCATTATTTGCCTGTACATTAAGTATGCAATTTGTTTATATACTCAAAGGCAATTTTCCTAGTAAATCATAACTTTCTGATACTCTAATTTTTATTTGGTTATGTAAAATAATTTCAGATAATTTCTTAGACATGTAAATTATCTATATGGTAAATCATTATAATTTAAATTGTGCAAATAATCCTATTAATATTATAAATATATACATTTCTGGAGTCTATTTCTGTTGCTAGGATTATGTTTTTAATGAAGGATAGAACATTGATTTCCAAAGGATTTCTTGCCACTGACTTTCCTGTGGCTGAATCTCTCTATTCAATAGCATGAACTTGCCTGAGAATAGGATATTTATTTTTCATTTAGAAATAAAAATGCATGACTACATTTCATTGACACCAAAAGTCAGGAGCTAAGCATATTAGTGTTTTCCCTAAACTCTGAGCACTTGTGAAAGTTTGCTAAATATAGAGAGCTCCTTGCATATTTTGTTTTCTGATAGCTACACTCAGTATAATCATTTCATCTTATCCTCTTTGTTCCATATGCTCCAAATTAAAAAGCTACCTCATCTAGCCTCGTGGTTTATATGCCAGTGATTCCCAAATATAATCCCTAGCCCAGAATTTTTACCTGAAATCCAGACTCATCTGTCCAACTGCATACTAAATGTCTCAACTTGTGTCTCCAGACATTTAAAATTCTACATATCTAATAGTGTACCCTTCATAGTCTGGTCCAAATCTATTCTTCCTATGATGTTTTCTGTCTCAGTGGATGACAATTTTGTTTTTTTCACATTTTTAGGCCATGTACTTGGTGTTGTTTTTCACTTTATTTTCCCCTCATACCAGACATTTGGAAGCATTTCTGGCTCTGCTGTTAAAATATTAACAGGATCCAACTGTTTCTTACTATCTCACTGAAATCTCACTGAGCATCACTTTGATCTAAGCTCTCATCATTGCTATTACCTACATCACTGCAGTGGCTTCCTGCTTCTCTGTGTCCTACCTTTGTGCTCCTTCAGTCTGTTCTTAACAAAGCAGCCAGAGTGATTCTTTCAAGGTATCTGAAATCATATCACGTCTCTCTCAAAATCCTGCAATATGTTCCTATTGAACTATGAGTGAAAACGCAATGTCCTTACATTGGCTACAGGTGCCTCTATGTGATTCAGCAAGCAAGTTTCTAATCCCATTTGTTGCTCTCCCTGTAGCTCATTCCTTCAAGTCATGCAGGGGTAAGGGTGGTGGGAGCGGCATTCTTGCTGTTCCTAGAACAAGCCAGCCATGCTTCCACTTTAGGGCATTTGCACTGGTGGTCCATCTGTCTGGAAAATATTTCCCCAGATTTTCTCATGACTCTTTTACCTCCAAGCATTGGCTCAGATGCGCCCTTCTTTATGAGACCCACCTTGACTCCGACCCTTCAAAACATGACACAAATTTGAACTGCGTGGGTCCATTTATATGGGGACTTTTTTCAATTAATATATAAATTTATGGTGTTGATAAATATGGTACAGTACTGTAAATGTATTTTCCTTACAATTTTCTTAATAACATTTTCTTTTCTCTAGCTCACTTTATTGTAAGAATACAGTATATAATATATATAACATGTAAAATATGTGTTAATCGACTGTTTATGTTATCAGTAAGGCTTCCCAACCAATAGAAGGCTATTAGCAGTTAAGTTTTTGGAGAGTCAAAAGTTATACATGGATTTTCAACTGTGTGGGGGTTGGTGCCTCTAATCCCCGTGTTGTTCAGAGTCGACTGTATAACAACACCTCCAATCCCTATGCATAACTTAACCTTGCCATGCTTTTTCTTTTTTTGACAAAGCTCTTGCCACCTTCTAGCATACCAAATATTATGCTTATTTAGTGTATCAACAGTGTATTGTATGTCTACCACTGATAAAATGCAAGCTCCACAAAAGGAAAGAGAATGTTCTAGGAAAAAAAAGGAAAAGAAAGAATGTTTTCTTTTTTCTTTTTTTCCCCTTCCTTCCCCCTTCCTCCTGCTCTTCCTCTTCCTTTTTCTAATGTTATCTTCACTGTAGTGTTTCAAGCACCTGAAACAAACTCTGCTAAACAATATTTGTTGAGTAAATGGAGTCATTCAGCTCATTGCCTCTTTCTATGAAATTATTTAAAGCAAACTTCCTAGTTTTAAAGAACTTAGTATTACTTGAGAGAGAGAAAAAAAATAAAAATACAGCTGGATTTAACCTTTGATCTTCACTGTATTATAAGGCATTCATCTCATTATTGTATGATGTGGATATGACTATTTTACTCAATTTTTCAACATTACCATCCGAAAATCAAATTGGTTTCATTTGACCTGTGTGGAACTGATTAAGCTCTAATCAAAATGATTGCTAATTCAAATGCCCTCTTTCCTAGCCACACTTTTGGTTTTGTTTGGTTTTTAGAAATACTGGCTTATTTCATTTGTAGGTAATCAGGTTTAATAGGATACAAAAAAAGGTTATGCTTTTTGTTTTGTTTTGTTTTTCTTTTATTTTTTATACCTCCACTGCTTCTCTCCTATTCTTTCCCGTTCTCATCTCAACTCCAAGTGATGGGTGCATTTCCTTAACTAAAACAAACGAACAAACAAACAAAAAACCCCACAACTCTTCTTTTGATTTATCCATCTTTAGGACTTTCTTATTACAACAACAACAACAACAACAACAACACACACACACAAACCCACAAAAAACAGAAGGCAGTTTTGGAGACAAATAGATGTGGCACAAGGTAACTACTTGGGAATGCTACATGATTTCTCTGTGCTTCAGTATCCTTACGTGCCAAATAAGGAAAAAAAGAGCGTTTCAGAGTTTTTGTAGAAATTAAATTATTTTACACATCCAAAGTTTATAAAATATGTCACATACATGCTAAAAAATAAGTATTATTCCTCTCTACTTCTTACATTTACAATTCTAATAGGTATAAATAGAAGTTCTTAGTACATGGAAAATGTGTTTAAGTTAGTATCTGGACAATTACAATTTCATCACAACACTTAGAAAACTCATTTTTATCCATATTTATTCAAATAGAACAATCATTATATTAAGGTAGGTAACCTTATCTGTTGAGTTATAAAAGTACTATAGTTTACCATGAAATGTCAGTTTGAAAGTTTATATAGATCCTGAAAACTCATTTCTATTAAGAAAAAAACAAATTTTTGATGTATACTTTTGCTATCTATTTGTCCTTTATAAACTTTATTTTTCTGATTCTAGCTTTAATATTTCTTCAGATACATTTTGCTTATTTCTATCTTCAGATTACAAAGTTATCTTATATGACCCCGAAGATTGAAATTTGTTCTTCAGTTTTTCTTTTCCTATCATGATATTTTTTCATTAAATAAGTGTTCTATGAAAAAAAGCAACTTTTTAGTTTTGACACCGAATTCACTTTTGAAAGTGTTCGAAAACATCTATGATTTGCCTTTGTTGAGTGCTCATCAGAAACAACATATGATGAGGAAATATCTTCCCCTCCAAGCTCAGAGCACACGGTCAGCTTCAATTACCGCATTTCATCTTTCAACTTAAAGGAGACTAAATACTATTAAAACCACTCATGCATTTGGAAAGACTTTTGAACTATTAATATTTATCACATATCAATGGCATGTGGCTTGTTATAGGATTCTTTCCCAACTTGCCTGTGTGGTGTCCAGAAGGAAAGAGCCTTCACAAATATGTTGACACCTGCTTTCTAGTTGCAACAAGCAGGGAATTAACATCTGCAAGGAGGAGATTACACTCATGCATCATATGGAGTTTTTTCACACACTTCTGTGATTGCTTCAAAAATACCTCCCTTGTGACATATTCCATGAAGGAGCTAACAAATCTGCAGGCAGCAGACAACCTTGAAACACGGCCACTGCTGTTGAAAAGCAATTAATGATAATCTTTTCCTCACCGCTATGGTTGCCATTTTTTATCTATTATTATTATTTTTTTAGTTCTTGACTGAGGCACTCATATGTTATTTTTTTAAAAATTAGAAGTTTCTGTTTATATTAATCCCTAAACCACCTTACTGTTTTATGAATCCCAAAACATCTTTTAGATTGTCAAATTAGGAAGTGTTTGCACAGGAGCGCCTGAGTGGCTCAGATGGTTAAGTGTCTGCCTTTGGCTCAGGTCATGATCCCAGGGTCCTGGGATCGAGCCCCGCATTGGGCTCCCTGCTCAGTGGGGAGCCTGCTTCTCCCTCTGCCTCTCTCTCTCTCTGATTCTCATGAATAAATAAATAAAACATTAAAAAAAGTGTTTGCACATATTAAGAAGAAAATAAACTAAGTATTTCATTGGAGCACAAATGACATTTGCTCTTGGAGCCTTCCCTTTAAGAACATGTGACTTTATGTATCTTTTTACTAATTTTTAAACTGTTCTGTGATTCTTCACCTGTTGGCTGTTTATTCTGGGGGATATTGAATCTGTATGTTTGTGTGTGTATATGTGTTTAAGAAAATAAATTGGTAAAACAAGACAACCTGGTAATTACCTGTTTACTTCAATGACTTCTCTGTATTATACAGAAACTCTGTATTGCAGAAACATTTTCCATCTTGGTAAAAAATAAACAAACTCTTTGCTCCTCACAGGATATCAGAAAGGTGTTGTATACTCTTGTAGTTATATAGGTAAAACCTCTTTTATTAGGGGTCAAAAGTTCAAAACCCCAGGTGACCATAAGTGGTAGAGTGAATTAGATAGATCTCTGAAATTTATTATATATCAGGTAGGTATGCCTTTATTTGTCCAATGTAAATGTGTTAAGTTCTGTTGAATATCAAATACAAAATGGGTTATGAATATCTATTAACATTATTAGATAGCCAGATCTCATTGAGTGTTTATTAGATGTTAGGCATTATGCCAAGCATTTTACATGTTAGCTCATGCAATTTTTATATCAACCTTAGAAGGTGAGTCCCGTAATTGTTCCTTTTTTGCAGGGCAAGAAATTGAAGTTCAGAGAGGTTAAATAAATTGCCCAAAGTCATAAAGAAAATAAGCATCAGAGTCTAGATTCAATCCCAGGAACTTTACTAAAATTCTAGCACCTAATTGTCATATTTCTTTAAGCTTTTTAAAAAATTTTCAAGCAATAATAATAACCATAAAAATGCACCTCAAGTAATTTTCCACATAGATAAAATGTTGCAAAATTTTAATCTTCTTTTTCTTTCTCAATGGAATCTTTTTAAATCCCTTATTATCCTAGTGTATGGATTTGTTAAGAATTTTTTTTACTTGTTCAATTCATTGTGCTTTTGTTTTTGTTAATAAATATAATTAAAATATATTATACCTATAAAGGAGGATAAAAGTCAATACAGATAGCAATATTATTTACTTTCAAATTCATTATATAGAGAGTTTAACTGTAGATTTATGGTTGTATAAAATAGTAATTTAATAAGTAATCAACTGTATTTAAATTTAGAGTAATTTACATAAAGCATATTATCAATCTCTATTTCACAAAAGAAAAACCCCTACAGTGTGAACAAGAATTACTGATAAATTTAGTCTGTCTGAGGCCTTTGTATTATGACACTTAGAGAAAACAAAATGTTACAAAAAATTTTTTGATTCCAGAAATTAAATTTACATTGTGTCTTCTGATATAGATTCTGAATTTAACTTTGAATTAAACTATTCAGACCCAATAATTTTTACCCCATAACCTGACAATTTGCTAAACTTGCAGTATAGATGTAATACAAGTTTCTTTATGTTGTAATTGCTATAAACTCAGTCTTGGTGTATTTTGCTTTCTCATTAGAAAGCAGGTCTTTGATGAATTTTACTAACACAATCTACACTATTCATTAAATAAAGTTAAATGGACAATTGATTCACAAATTATATTAGTCTGCTCAGGCTGACATAACAAAAAAATGCAGACTGGATGGCTAAAACAACAGAAATTTATTTTCTTCAAATTCTGGAGACTGGAAGTCCAAGATCAAGTTGCCAGCAAGGTTAGTGTCTGGTAAGGGCTCTTTTTCTGACTTACAGATGGTACCTTTTCTCTGTGTCATCACATAGTTTTTCTTCTGTGCATGTACAGAGAGAGAGATAAAAAGAGAGACAGAGAGAGGAAGAGAGCACACCTGATGTCTCTCTCTCTTTTTTTTTTTAATAAAGGCATCAGTCCTATTGAACTGAAGATTCAGAGGGAAACAAGATTTACTGCCACCAAGATGCTCACATTCTAGTACAAAAAACAGAGTGTAACTAAATGAATCAGCTCCATAATAAAAAGCATGGCATGATGGAATGCTACCAAGTAGGGTAGATAGTTATAACCATCATGGAGAAAATGATGTAAAAAAAAAAAAAGACAAATGTCACGTATTTAGTTCATACAGATTAAATCAGAATTCACAGGCAGATGGATGATTCAAGTCCATGCCCAATTGTGTATTACAGTTTGTACAAACTTGCATGTAATTGCAAATAGTTTAGTATGTCCAGAACAATGAAGGGGATAGGTGAGAAAAAGGGGTAGTAAATGACTTTTGAGGCATTCGTACTGGGAATCAAAGAAAAGATCATCAACAGAGAGTAACATTATTAGCCTTTTATAGTTTGAAAATAACATGCATGGTATTATTCAGAGAGGTGTTGGGGAATAGAGATGCTGGAGGTTTGAAGCCAAGAGGATTTTGCAATAGTTCAACCGTTAGAAAATAAGAAACTAAATTAATGTAATTATATCTGTAACAGGGAACAAAGGACAGAGTCAAATAATAGCTTGAGAGGTTTGATAAGTAGGTCATGATGAGTGGTACAGAGCATAGAAGAGTCAATGTCAAAGCTTGGATTTCTAACTTTGACCTAATAGTGCACATGGATTAGATTGATTTATTGTCTATGGGTGGTGGTTGCTATTGGTTGTTGTAGTTGTTGTGTACATGGGGGATGGTTCTTTGTTAGCAGTTGTTCAAAATAGGGCACACTGAGTTATCTGGTACACCTAATATATATACTATTTAGAGGACGAAGTCTGGTTGGTAGTATACGTGCATATGGATATAGAACTCAGAGGTGAGGTCTGGTTTTGGGAAAAGGTAACATTAGGTAGATGATTATGTGAGAGATTGCTTAAGGAGTGGATGTTGTACCACACGAGAACTGATGAAAAAACCTAGAGAAAGCAAAATTTAAGAAATAAATAAAATTTAAGGAAGAAATAAGAAATGAAACTTTAGAGAAATAGTTGGCTAACTCAATATACATTCTCACTCAAATGGCTTTTCCTTTGCCAACTTCACTCTAGAGACTGGAAAAGCCAAAAATTTACCTCCCTGTCTCTATTGCTGCTAGGAATGACCAATAAAACAATTTTTACTGTAGAAAACAAAAGCAAAACTGCTGGGTATCTTCAAGGAAGGCTTTTACTTTCCTGATACAAGGTTGTGATTTTGCCGGTGTCATCCCTTTTTCCCTTCTTCCTGGGTTGAATATGAATAGGATGACTGATGTTGCAGTATAGATGTGGGAAAAGCCACAGAAATCATGAGCTGTTGTCCTTGTAGCCCTGAATCACTCAGTCACGCAAGATGAATAAGTTCTAGAGACCTGGATACAACATAGTGTCTATGATATCGTTAATAATGTATGATGCACTACAAAATTGTAAAAAGGGTAGATTTCATGTTGTTAGGTGGGGGGCATGAGGAAATACAGTTTGGAGGTGATGAATATACTTTTTACCTTGATCATGATGATGGTGTCGCTGGTTGTTTGCATATGTCCAAACTCATGGAATTCTGTATATTAAATATGTGCAGTTTTTTTTATTTATCAATTATACCTCAATAAAAGTATTAAAAAAAGAATGAGTCACATGTCTTCAAATATTTTGTTATCTTGAGATAATATAATACTTTTGTTGAAGCCACTTATTGAAGTCCTCAATTTCTTGAAGAAGGAGGCATTCTAAGTAGTACAAAGAGATAGTAAGGCAAAGAAGGGAAACTCAGAAACAGTCAAAATGTTAATATCCATTGTCAACTTTTTACCAAGAAGAAATTAAGAGAAAGCAACTCCAAATTGTTCTTGTGATTGAAGAGTAAAACATAATTTAATTTGTAAAAATTTGAACTTATCTAAAAATTTAGAAAGTCTTCACAAATGGACATAAATTTATGATAGATACCTCATATAATTAGCCTTTTATTTCAACCTCATTAAACATTAGTGTTAAGTATATCTTAGCTCGGTTTTGACTAGGTCAATAATTCAATGAACATTATTTTAAAGATTAAAAGATGCTCACTTCATGTTTCTTCTAAATTGGAAATAGAGGGGCACCTGGTGGCTCAGTTGTTTAAGTGCCTGCCTTCTGCTGGGGTCATAATCCCAGGGTCCTGGGATCCAGCCCCCCCACCACCCTCCACAGGGCTCCCTGCTCAACAGGGAGTCTGTTTCTCCCTCTCCCTCTGCCCCTTTGCCCACTTGTGCTCTTTTTCTCAAATAAATAAATAAAATCTTTAAAAAATAAATAAAATTTAAAAAAAAATAAATTGGAAATAGGCCTTTTAAATTATAAAAGTAATGCATGCTTATCAGAAAAAAATAAGATAATATAGATAAGTATAAATAAAATGGTAAAAATACCTAGCTTTCCACTACCAAAAGAAAACTTTATTTGGTACCTAAACTTCCAGATCTTTTCCTTTGCTTTACTCATTATTTAATATATACCAACATATAGTGATACAGGCTTGTTATGCAGAAATTAATGGAACCCATGTACAGTAAAAGTTTATAGAAAGGTATTTTTGCTATTTAGCCAGCTCAGAGAGTATTAGCTATGTACTTACTTTTTTTTCACTCATTGTTTCTTTGTTAAACATGTTTAATTTCTATTGATAAATTTTGTAAATGAGAGTCTTTGTCTTTTGGCTCCTATTATTGAAGTGGGTACATATGCTAAAGCATATTTGGTGTGAATTAGATAACATTAAATTAAATAAAATAATCAAAGAAAAAAAGCTTGACAGCTATAAATAACTTGACAGCTATAAATAACTTTGCTTTGGAGAAAAAATACTACAGCTTCAAAACTAGAGAAGTGTATAATTTTCAGTGTTTTCCTTTTTTTCCTTGCCATTGACTTAATTTAATATACATTTATCTTAGTCACTGTATTATTTATGTCTGTCTTGTCATTTCACTATGGTTCAAAAGGCATGATAGTTTCATTAATATGATAAGAGATCATGTTGAAATTTACAAACTACATAGGGAGTATACTAAGGAATTTGAAATATATCGTGAAGTTGATCTATGTATTTCATTGTTAATCTTTAGTGTTCTATGCTTAAATTTGGAACCATATAATGTACACTCATTTAATGTGTGTGTATATCTCCGTAGCTCTCACTTTGTTTATTGTGATCATGGAACAATAAGTATAGATCCAAGTGTGTCAGCTCTATGACTAATGTTGCACTTTATAAACATATCTTAATTTAAATAAATAGCTTACTGCTGAAATAACATGAAACTTTGTTTACCTTTTCAAGAGATGACATATGCATTTTGGTTGCTTTAATTTTTGAAAACCACTGAAACAACTTATTTTAACAGATGACATATTTTGTCAACATGCCCTTTTTTGCTCTGCTTTTGTTTGTTTTGTTTTGTTTTGGACATTGGAGACACATCTATTTTGTTTAAACAAAATAAATAAATGAGAATGTTCATTTGGTGATTTCACTCAGTTTAACAATTCCAATGTCAACTTCTCCATCTTTGTGTATTTTTGCTTATAGTCTGATTTAACAAATATTGACAGAAAGTTCCACTTCCTGAGAGTAGTCAGTTTTTTTAAGTAAAGAGAAAGATTTGTCTATAAAGAGCTATACAGTTTTAAATTCTAGACTTGCCTAATAAGCGCTACCAGAAATTAGACATAACTTACTCAGTAATTTTTTAAAAGCATCTCATTTACAACAAAACAGAACAAACAAAGGAACAAAAAACTCCACCCAAAACACCCTTTGATTTCATGATGATTACTAGATAAATAGCAGGTGGAAAATAAACATATAAACTAGAATATAGTAACTAATAATATTTCATTTCAAATACAAAGCATTAAGTAGATTAACAAAAAATAGGAGTAAATAAACATTTAGAAACAATCAAGTTACAAGGATATTTAACTAAATAAAGAAATCAGCCAAAGTAGAACATCTGGTCAACTTTGCTTAAAAACCATAAGGTAGAATTAATGCCTTTCCATTTCTAACACACGTACTTAAGCTACAAGTACATTTGTTGTCCAAAGAATTTCTCTTGCTGCAGCTGTGGTGCTGGATAAGTGTTGTCTTTGCTCTCTCTACTGCTGTGTTTACAGATAATATACTGACACATAAAACTGGTTCACCAAAGCCACAACGAAAGCAAGCAGTAGGACTTGAACAATCCTATGTAAGAGCACTTGGGTTCTCTCATTATAAAACATGAATTTCTTTTACTGGTTTAGAAAAGTCTGGGTCATTGTCACTCAGACCTCAGAGGCACTAAGCAGACATAAAAACTGCAGGAGAATGCCAAAAACAAAAGCAGATATTTTACCAGTATTTGGCTAGCTTCTTCTGTCCATTCATTTTTTTTTTTAAGATTTTATTTATTTATTTGAGACAGAGAGAATGAGAGAGAGAGAGCACTTGAGAGGGGGGAGGGTCAGAGGGAGAAGCAGGCTCCCTGCCGAGCAGGACGATGCGGGACTCGATCCAGGGACTCCAGGATCATGACCTGAGCCGAAGGCAGTCGCTTAACCAACTGAGCCACCCAGGCACCCCCTGTCCATTCATTTAAATGTTGCATTTAAGCCAACTTGCAATACGAGGACTCATCAGGTCTATGAAAGCCAAGAGACATTAAGTTGTTGGTCTAAAATAAAGTGTCTCCTTGTGCCTTGAAATCTATTTCTGGGGTCTAAAGGCCATTTAAGAATATTGAAACAGTTAAATTACAGAGATTAGGGCATTACACTCAAATTCTAAAGGGCTTTGCTCAGATTTCAGGCTACTAAAAGTTTATACATTAAAGAAATCTGAAACAAAATTTGATGGAAGTAAGCAGACAAGCTCTGCCACTATTTGAATACAAACTTGAAAAATCCACCAATATTCTCTATGCTGTAGTTTCTGTGTATGAAAGATGATATTATGAAACCAGACAACCTGTAATGCCCATTTCAGCACCAATACATATTCCTTTATGATTTATTTGTATTTTCATGAGAACTATCATTTCTATTATTTAAATGACTCATTAAAAACACAAATGATTGATCAAATAATGTTTCTCAGTATCCTCCATTCTTATAATTATCGAAGTAAGTGAAGTTTCTCTGAACTTTGAACAGATTATATTTTTTATCAAAATATAGTTTTTCTATTTGTGTAATATATAATTTTGGTACAATGTAGATGTATAAAGTAATTTTTATAGTACCAAAGTGGCATATAAAATATAGCAATCATGAATATTATTACTTTTAAAACGATTTTGTTTTTACCTGGGAGGGATGAAGTTGAGCTTTGCTGAATTATTTTATTTATTTATTTATTTTTGACATTTTTAAATTTAAATTCAATTTAATTAACATACAGTGTATTATTAGATTCAGAAGTAGAATTTAGTGATTTATCAGTTACCATGACACCCAGTACTCACTCCAAGTGCCCTCCTTACTTCCTATCACCCAGTTACCCCATGAATTGTTTTAATGTTCATTATTTGATCTATCCTCTTACCTGTTTTTTGGAGACAAAGATATGTGAGATATCCTATCCTTTTGCTATTGTTACCTACACTGCATCTACAATGAATCTATTAACATTTAAAAAATATTTAAATTCAATTTAACGTATAGTGTATTATTAATTTCAGGGGTAGAATTTAGTGATTCATCATTTGCATATAACACCCAGCACTCATTACATCCAGTGCCCTCTTTAATGCCCATCACCCACTTATCCCATTCCCCCACCCACCTTCCCTCCAACAACCTTCACTTTGTTTCCTAGAGTTAAGAGTCTCCTGTGGTTTGCCTCCCTGTCTTTATCTTATTTTTCCTTCCCTTCCCCTATGAAAAAAATGCTCAGTACCCCTGGCATCAGGGAAATAAAAATAAAAACCACAATGAGATACCACCTCACACCTGTCAGAATGGCTAAAATTAACAAGTCAGGAAATGACAGATGTTGATGAGGATGCAGAGAAAGAGGAACTCTCTTACACTGTTGGTGGGAATGCAAGCTGGTGCAGCCACTCTGGAAAACTGTATAGAGGTTCCTCAAGAAGTTAAAAATAGAGCTACCCTACAATCCAGCAATTGCACTACTAGGTATTTATCCAAAGGTTACAAACATAGTCATTCAAAGGGGCACCTACACCCCAATGTTTATAGCAGCAATGTCCACAATAGCCAAAATACGGAAAGAGCCCAAGTGTTCATCAACAGATGAATGGGAAAAGAAGTGGTGTATATATACCATGGGATATTATTCAGTCATCAAAAAGAATATAATCTTGTCATTTGCAACCACTAGAGTGGGGAATTGAGCTAGAGTGTATTATGCTAAGTGAAATAAGTCATTCAGAGGAAGACAAATATCATACGATTTCACTCATATGTGGAATTTAAGAATCTATTAGCTTTTATACTCTGCTTTTTTATCCAATTGCATTGTGTGCTTCCTCTTTCTCTCCAAATATTGTATATATCTTAAGGCCCATTTTATTATTTTCCTGGCACTAAAAATTCCAGAATAATGAGTATTTGAATATGCATTTAGCCCAATTTAGGGTATATATTAGGTACTCTACCAACCATCTTTTTTTGATCATTCATGCCCACTGGGATAAAAGCTATTTTATTTTGGACAGGAATATAGATTTTGTTTCTTCTCAAAAATGTCTCTCAGTCTCCAGCAGATTAGCCGGGCTGTTTACACCTGGTGGAAGAAGTGGTAAGTATCAAGACAGCAAGCCCCAGTGAGCAAGCTTAAAGTTTCTGCTCCCAGTGGATTTGCTACTGTCACATTGGCCAAAACAAGTCACACAGGCAACCCTAGGATCAGAGTAGGAGAGGACTGTACAAGTGTACGGACAGACAAGGGTACGAAAAACCGGGGACTGCTACCACAGCAATATCCCATAATATCTAATTTTGGTGTTTTAATATAAAATAGAATGTGTTATATTTTAAATTTACTCCAGAACAAAAATGGAAGTACTTTTTTGCATTTTTCTTCTATATTTTTAAAACTATGATATTTGGTTTTAATTTATAAAATTAATTCTAGAGTGCATTTCCCTGATTTTTAAGCATGATTTAGATTTTAGTTGGCATGAAATTCAGCTGAATGCTAACGAGCAATAAACAAATTTGAGTAGGTATTAGAGAATAAAGTCTAAAATGTGGATGTTATCTTCTTTTGGTTTTCAGAGTAGATGAAATAAAGGAAAAAATGAGGATGCTGAGAAGTCTGTATTATTAGTTTTCTCACTTGTTAAATGTACATTTTAACTCTTTTGTATTATGATTTCTATTTACTTAAATGCTAAATGTACACTTTAGCTCTTTTGTATTATGATTTTTATTTACTTAAATGTTAAATGTACATTTTTGCTCTTTTGTATTATGATTTTTATTTACCTTCTTGGGTTTTTTGTAGTTTCCCTACTTGTAGGCTATAAATTTTCACTACTATATACTGGAAACACATGTCACCTTTTCTAAAGATTTGTAAGATATCTGAATTTTTATACAACTTACTAGCTCAATTTTTTTTTTAGTTATTTCATCATGTAGTGAATAAAAATGCTGACATATTCAGAAATTGAATTCAGTAAATACTGTAAGATTCGGTGTGAAAATCAAAGCAACCAAAGCTCAAGAAAGCATTTGTGTATAAGTAGGAGATTTGAATTATTTTGGTAAATGTTACTTTTCTATACATCTTTTTAAGGTTTTTTGTTTCAATATCTCACACTAGCATTTAACTGTTTCATAGGTTATCCGTGGGTATTCCTAAATTACTGCCTCTAACTAATGAAAGCCTCAGAAAATTAAAATGCCCGTTTCGCCAGAGTTATTAAGCAAAAGTTTTCTAAATTATCCAGGAGACACCAGAGCAGCATTGAGTCGAAAGTCTAAATGCAAAGTAAAGAAATTAACTATCACTTTTTGTCCACATGGCCTTGCATATGACCATAGTGAAGAAAAAGTCAGAGAGAAGAGCAAACGTTTTGAGTAATCAGCATTTATTTAGTCTGCTTTTCCATGAGCCTTGACCTTTTTATGACATTATAGCATTATGGTTTATTATGCTCAGACTCTATGGCTGCCATATATATATATATATATATATATATATATATATATATATATACACACACACATATATAGTGTTAAGAAAATTTCTATTGAGCTTCTTGGAAAAAATACAGTTAAAAGAAGGATGGTTAAAAAAAAGAAGAAGAAGAATAGTTAGTGCATCCAAAGTAGTGCTATGAATTCACCCATTGATAATCATTTTTGCTGTCAATATATTACAATGATGGATAACACATAAAATAAAGTTACAAATCCAGGCTCATAAAAACAGATCAACAACAACAAACGAAGAATTAAAAAAACTAATGAGCACACTTCTGCCACTATCTAGAGAGGCATCAGTACCACATGTGCAAAGGTGGCCAGAAATTTGGCTCTTGCAGCATAATAAATACTAAATACACTTCATACGCAAATGAAAAACTGGATCCAGGCTCACAAGCTAAATTTAAGGGAGAACCCCAGAGGGAGGGGGGAAGGGAGGGAGGGAGAGGGGAGAGTAGCTAATGCTAAGGAGACAGAAATTTAAAATAATGAGAAAGGGAAAAAAATCTATAAATAAGAGCAAAACCTAATTCTAAGAAAGATAGCTAATGGATTCTATAATTAAAATATAAATTCACAACAGACAATAATAATGTTACTTAACAATTTGAAAAAGATATTAAGATTATTGAAGATGTTTGTGGAGGTAAAATTAAAGATATTTGTCTTAAAAACTGATAGACTGAATTTATTAATCAAAAATTTATACAGATATGAGCAGTAGTAGGTAAATACATTTTGAAAAATTAGAAATCTTGGATAAAATTTATATAATACATACAATTAGGAATTTGAGAAACAATAGTCTACACAAAGCACATTAGTGAATTGCAACATAATCTTTAGAATTTCGTCACAAATGAAGCCAAGAGAAAGTTCACATCCTGCTATTATGTAGGAAGTCACAAGAGAACTATGAATGCTTTCTAACAATGCAAACAAGGTAGAAAACCAACAGAACCATTTTTAAAGCATTTAAGAGAGCTTATGCCACAAAGAACACCAATGAACTAATGTGCAATTTGATGAATACGTCTTGTCAACAAAGAGGCCCATAGCTGCTTTTATCTTTGATGGAGCAACAGAAGGAAGAAAAAAAGATCTGTGTAAGAAGAAATCAGATGAGAAAGCTAATGACCCTTTTAATGGCAAAGTGAGAACTAGCATAAGAGCAAAAACTCTCTAGAGTAATTGATTTAAGGTAAGACTTTAAATATTAGACAGTTTTTTCCATTGGTCTTCCCTAAGTGCTCATGGGAAAAATGAAGGCAAAGAAGGACCCCAAGAGAGAACTCCCTGTGAGGTATAAATATCATACCTGAAGAACTATTGTGGTAAGCTAGAAAACTGAGATAAACACTATAGACACTTTAAATTTTTACTTAATCCAAACCAGCAGCCCTCTACAGGTGCGGAAATAGTAGGAGAGGTGACAGACTTTGCTAAATACCAGTCTTGGGGCCCATTAGTAACAGGAAATGTCTCTCTGAATCTTATAGTGAGTATTAAATCCTGGATATCTACATGTGGAAGAGAAGCAGGAGAACTGAGAGAGATATCTCTCCTGGTTTGTAATTGCCCAGGACTAGCAGGAAGATGAAGGCAAGAAAAGCTAAATGAAATCAGGTATCCAGCAAAAATAGAAGTTTCTCGTCCTGAATTCAAATAATTTGAAATATGAAATAAACGACCTGAATCTAACCTAAGCCAACTGTTGGTGTTGTTGATGATGATAATAATAATAGTGAATAGAGCTATTTCAGCATGAACTTGACTGCCTCATATAGGATTCAACTTGACAGAAGAGAATACCTGAAATTTTTGTACACAGATATTATCTACTTAAGTTCCAAAATACCTGGCACTCAAGTGAAAAAAAAATAATTACAAAGCACAAAAGAAGCAAAACACCATGGCTCATCATCAAGAAAGGAAACAGCCAATAGAATAGATAACATAGATCTTGGAATTACCACATTTGTATTTAAAATAACTAATATAAATACAGAAGGCAATCTAGTGGATAAAGGGAAACAGCATTCATGACATATAGGAAAGAAAGTTAAATAAATAAATCGATAAATAGATGAATGAATGAATGAATAAATAAATAAATAAATGACAGATCGATAGATGATAGATAAAACACCCAAATGGCAATATGTTATATAACAAATAATTTGGGTACTTATCAGATAGCAGAGAAAAATTTCAATGAAGTTGAAAAGAGGTTAAAAATACAAATACACAGGGGCGCCTGGGTGGCTCAGTTGGTTAAGCGACTGCCTTCGGCTCAGGTCATGATCCTGGAGTCCCGGGATCGGGTCCCGCATCGGGCTCCCTGCTCGGCAGGGAGTCTGCTTCTCCCTCTGCCCCTCCCCCCTCTCATGTGCTCTCTCTCATTCTCTCTCTCAAATAAATAAATAAAATCTTTAAAAAAAAAAAAATACAAATACACAAAGACCCAAATGTGAAACCTGAAACAATAAAATTCCTAAAAGAAAACATTGGCAGTAATCTTTTGGACATCAGCCTTAGAAATGTATTTATGAATTTGTCTCTTTAGTACATGAAAAGATGTTCAGTATCACTAATCATCAGTAAAAATCAAAAGCACAATGAGATATCACCTCACACATGTTAGTATGTCTATTATCAAAAGGCAAGAGATAAAAAGTGTTGTTGAACATGTGGAGAAAAGGGAACTTAGTGCACTGTTGGTGGGAATATAAATTGATATAGCCACTATGAAAAACAGTTATAGACGTTTCTTAAACAAATTAAAAATAGAACTACTGTAGGATGCAGCCATCCCACTTCTGGCTGTTTATCCAAAGGAAATGAAATCATCATCTCTAAGAGATATCCGCACCCCCTTGTTCATTGCAGCATTGTTTACAATAGCCAAGACATGATAAGAACACAAATGATCATCAGTGGATGAAAGGATAAAGCAAATGTAGTAAATGCATACAATGGAATATTATTCATCTGTCAGTGAGGGAAAGGTGGTCAAACCAACAGATTGCCATTTCCTGTGGCATCAAATTGACAGAATGTCAGGTAGAAATCTAGGGGTGTTGGGCATAGACTGGCATGCTTCAAATTAAGGAAGTAATCACATAGCAAATATTTTAAATCTAAACTTATACTCAGAGATTCTGTAATTCACATATGACAATATTGGGACCTCATTGATCAGGTGACAGTTATGTCCAAGGATAGGCCAGACAGATGGTGGAGAAAAGCTCTTCTGAGGTTTCCTCCCTGACCTAAGAACATCACACTCATGGACTGAAGTTGAGGTAACTCGTCCAGCACTGCACTGCAGGAAATGCACACCATAGTGTCCTGTGGTCCACCTGGAATTTAGCTCTTTGCAGTCTAAATTTCAGTCTTCACAACTTCCTGAACAACTAGGCTAAATCTTGCAATACATATTTCTAATCTTCAGTATAGAAAATGCTTTGTTAGGAGTCTTCTTTCTTCTCTATAAATCCTTGCTTCTTTCCACAATACCAACTTAATAAAAATATTTGCATAAATGGTCATGGTCAGCTACAAAGTTCATCATAGTTTTAGTTACTAAGGTGCTCATGTGTCCTGTCAAATATCAATCTCCTAACTCCAGAAAGTGGAGCCCATGATCTCATATGACTTGCTGCTGTAAAGGTCCTGTCCTTCAATTTACTAAAATTAAAATTTTAAGTCATCCACTAGGGTTGTTTCAGACCACTCTATGTCTCATTTTTTTTTCAAGATTTGAGGAAAATTCACTAAACAGTTAAAAGTTTTAAGGCATTGGTTTTATATATATATATATATATATATATATATATATATGCAGAGAGAGAGAGAGATACCAATGCCTTAAAACTGTGTATGTGTGTGTGAAAGAGAGTGTATGGAAGCAGCTTTATCTTCCTAAAATACATTAGATGAATTTCTTTATTTTTTATATATAGAGAGAGACAGAGAGAAATAAAACAGAAGATGGACATATAAATTTAAGATATAAACTTCACTATTAATAAAGTAAAAATTTAGATTTACTAATAATAAAGATTTAGATTTGTGGCTAGAGACTGACTAAAAACCAATGAGTTGCCATCTTCACTGTCTAAACCTTGGGATTCCCAACTTAGAGAATATTAAATTATTTATCATTATCTTCTTTATACTTTATATCAATTTTTTTAAGAAATTAAAAAAAAGAAATTCATGTAATGTATTTTAGGAAGATATAACTGCCTCCATACACTCTTTTACACACACACACAAGGAAGACCTATCTGGGAGCCAGATACCATCTTCCACCTCCTGAACATAGTTTTAAAGGCCTAGTGCAACATCTATACTTATTCTCAGATTCAACACTTTCCAAAGCTGATTTCTGGTATCCAGAAAAAATTTAATCCCTGACTTCACAGAACTTTCTATCTAGTAGAAGAGATAAAATTTGTAATATGTAATGTAAAATTTGTAATAATGTAGATGCAATAACAAACAAAGCATGAGGGGCACTTGGGTGGCTCAGTCAGTTAACTGTCCTACTCTTAATTTTGCCTCAGGTCGTGATCTCGGGGTCATGAGATTGAGTCCCGTGTCAGGCTCCCCACTGAGTGTGGAGTGTGGAGCCTGATTAAGATTCTCTCTCTCCCTCTGCCCCTCCCTCTGCTCAGCTCTCTCTTTCTCTCTAAAATAAATAAATAAATAAATAAATAAATAAATAAATAAATAAATAAATAAATAAATAAATCTTTTTAAAAAATATGAAGGATGGGGGCGCCTGGGTGGCTCAGTCATTAAGCGTCTGCCTTCGGCTCAGGTCATGGTCCCAGGGTCCTGGGATGGAGCTCCATGTCAGGCTCCCTGCTCAGCGGAAGCCCGCTTCTCCCTCTCCAGCTCCCCCGCTTGTGCTCTCTCTCTCTCTGTGTCAAATAAATAAATAAAATCTTTAAAAAAAATAAAAATAAAAATGTGAAGGCTGATGTAATAAAAGTACCAGAACCTGTACACTAAATAAATGGTTCTGTAGAAAGAGGGTAAGGAGACGGGTGAGAAGAAACAGAAGCAGTCATACTGCCTCAGGAACAGCGACTGGACTCTGTGGCTCATTTAGGGACTTACGATACAATTTCAATAACACAACCGTTCATATTCTAGAATGTTCTGCATCCAGTTAATTGAAAGTAATCTGGAAATTCACAACAACCTTCCTCTGGATATTTGCTCACTTCCAACGCAAGCACATTTTTATGATGTGTTTAGCTAGCAGATTAGTGAAGTGGGTATGTCAGAAAGATTCAGCTTGCTAATTAACGTTTTTAATGAGTTTTTGCTATGTCTCTCCTTAGCAGTCTATTTACCATTTTCCATACTGTAGTTTAAAAGCCAAAATCCTAGTGGATTTCAAATTATCTCAAAGTATTTCTACTAAAAATCTGCCCACTCGTAATATTTAATGAATTTAATTGATAGCAGAGAGACTAATAGTAAGGTGGAGTATAAAAGCATAAAATAGTAATAATGAGGAAAGTTATAAGAACAAGTGTATAACAAAACATATAAATATATAATACATCCAAACATTAAAATAATAAAATCAAAACAGAAATGTGTGTATGTAGAATTCAATAAAAATTACCCAAATGTACATATTACTATATATGCAATATTTATTTAAATAAAGTTTTAATGAACTTGTAGTTAAATTCAAACTATCTTAATCTTATAAACTATAATCTATGTGATAGATTGTTTTATTTGCAAATTCTGTGGCATTGGTCAATACACTGTAACTCATAAACAATACCTGTATATCAACTACATTAATTAATTAGTGTACTGTTACTGTGTACTGTATTCTATTACTATATATGGTAAGTTCTAGTTTGGCAAATATAATAGCAAAATGAAGAAGTACATGTCTATCCACTGAGTGACAGTCTGCTGTCCAGAACAACTCCCAATTAAGAGAATCTTAATGGTGCTATTTATTATCTATGTTTCACTTTATTACAATTTCATATCAGAGAGAAAATTTAGAGTCAGAGTTCAGACTTGGTGAGTGCTAAGCTTTGTACAAAGTTGAGATTGGTTAACTCTGTTCAAGCTGGGAAGCTTCTTTTAACTTTCCTGGTTACTTTTATGGAGAATGCAACATGTTGATTTCCAACAAAATCTTTTTCCCCTTTTCATGTTATACAGCTCTCATTGGGAAGTGGCTTCTCAGCTAGAGATGACATTACCTAGACCCTTTCTGTGGTGGTAATAAGACCTGTCTCCAATGAAAGTGAAAATGAAAGTAAAGTGAGTGAAACGTATCTGGGTGAAGTTAGTTAAGAATCACAGGAGCCTGCCTCTTGCTTTCTCTTTACCCTTTTGAGGACTGAGGACAGAAGACTCTTGAGTTTCTGGGGGACAGCAGAGCAGTCTGGAAGCAACTTGGTTCCTAAAGAACCCCAAAGACGAGATAATCTCACATCAAACAGGAATATACCCACATTAGCTAGCCATTTGAGTGACAAGTAAACTTCCCTTGTGCTGAGTCGTTGAAATTTGGGGGTTTATTTTTTAGATTATGGAGAGCTACCTTCACTACAGAAAGGATTCAGGATTCTTCTACACAGGTGAATTTTTTAATCGCATTATCTCAGTGATCACTTGAATGCTTATTAGATACATTTATATTGGTCTCCTAATAATGACCTATTAAATTAAATCAAATCACCTATTAAATATATATATATACATATGTATGTATATATATGTATATGTATATATATACACATGCACATCAATTAAGCATATATGAAGGATGGGATAAAGTCAAAGTTTGAATGTTAGTAGTCAGAAAACAACCTTAAAAGCAACAAACACATACACATACACACATTTTCATTTATCCAGCTCATCAACACATTGTGGGGTGAAAAGGCACATAGGAAAATCTGTTTTCTTTCTCTATGGATTGCTTCATCTCCTCTTTTCACTTTATTTTACCAAGCACATTGTGTTAGGGATTTGGGAGGCTTATTATTAAAACAATCCTGAATCCTAAGGGAAAAAAAAAAATCAGGTGATGCAGATGTGATCTAAGTGAAGAGAATAAGCTTTAAGAAAGTTCAATGAAATCATATTACAAGAGGAATATACAAAACACCAGATTCCTTATTGCAATCTATGATTATATGAGGTTAACTTTAAATCCTCTTTGTTATTACAGATTAATGATTAGAGGCAATATAGCTAAAATATGAAAAGAGGAAAAAATCGGTTAATCACTGGACTCTACTTTTAATAAAAATATTTCCTTTCTTTACCAATGATATAATTATATTAATAAAATTCCCATACATGACTGCCAGAAATTCTTTTGAAGGGTGAGTATGAGTTTGGCTTCAAACACTGCTATCGTGATAGGATCAAAATCCTTTAGTTGCAGAGACTCCACTCCATCTGTTCAGTCCTACCTAACAGGACAAGAAATAGGTACCTCCCTTCCACAAAAACAATAAGAATTTCTTCCCAAGGAATTTTTAATTGGTGATGTCAGAAACAGTTTCTCATGGCACATGTATGTTTAATTTGTAAACTCATAAGATCTGAATAGACTCTTTTGCTGTGTGGACTGAGTTGCCCTTATGGAAGAGGAATAATGTCAAGGTGACCAGCAAGATATAGAAAGAGAAACTGCCACTTAGCTTCTCAGGGATGTCTGTAAGCCTTTCTGATCACTAGCTCTCCTGCCTCTACCTTAGGAGGGGACTCTGAATCCTTTTGTTTGTTTGTTTGTTTGATCTGACTCCATTCATAGTTCCATTAGTTGAAATTTAAAAAAAAAGCCCTAATAGAAATATATAAAATAATGTTGGAAGAAGAAATGAATTCTTATTCTGGTAACTCCTTGAATCATTTATGCTTTTTTACTTGCAGAAATGTTTCAGCAAAATTTAATGACGTCAATGACCTTTATTCAGAATAGAGGAAGGACAACTACTGCCTCATTTTTCTGAACTATAGAAATTATTCTATCTTTGAAATTCAGGAACTTCTTTCTCTTCTCTGTGGAGAAGTTTAACTTCTCATAGGTCACCCTACAGCAGTTAAGAACAAACCCACTGTCTGTTCAAAATGGTCCCATTCTCCAACTCTTTTGGCAAAGAAGGACCCAATTAGCATAGTTCTAAGTTTTACTTTCTTTCTGATAAATATATTTATGAAATCTTATTGAAAGTAAAATTGATGTTGTGTGAAATGTAAGACTATGGGCAATAGGGTTAGATCCTGAGGTTATACGTGGTTGAGTCTCAAAAAATATATATTTAACTTTAAATCTCAAGCTGTAGACCTTTACATATTGTTTAAAGGTGTTACTGTAATTTATTCACTAAAGAACTAAACATTTAATACATTTTTTGACAAGTATTGCTCTTGCTTGAGCAACTTTTATTAGAAACACTTTATTTCTTTTCCCTTATAAACTGTTTTATTTTAGATTGAACATACAAGGTTCAGCTTATTCTTATTGTACATTCACTGCATGAATGACTCTAAGGGCTGGATGGGAAGACCCTAAACCACATTTAAGAAGAACGAATAGACTAAGTGTCCCAAGGAACAGACTTCTGCCTGCTGATGAAGGAGGGTCACCCAGCAGGACACAGGATGAGTAGGGACAAGTACCAAGGATATCTCTGTGCCAGCAGGTGAATTGGCTGTGGCTCAAGACACCAGAGAGAGTAAAGAGAGGATGATGCTTGGGACTCTGATTCAGGTAGACCCCTGAGTTGGAATCTATGGATGAGAAGTGCAACGGGGTCCCCAGCGTTTTTTGCCATTGCTTGGTTGCAAAGGTGGCTCCTGGTAGGGATGCACTTGGACAGAGTCAGTTTCCAGAAAAGGCGGCACTGTTGGACATAACTCCTCCATGAGCCACTCAGCACCTACACTACAGAGATGTCACTCAAAGACCTGAAACTGAAGCACCACAACTATAAATATTTTTAACAGCAATTGACTCTCAACATCACGTTCACATTTAAGCACTGGTTTTGACCAGTCAGGGCATATGAGGGTCTACAAAATGATATTTTGCAAGCCCCCAAACCCTCTTCCTTGGGATCCACATGTCTGTTCATAGTGACAGCTCTGTCAGGTAGCTCCAAACCAAACCAGCCAAGGATTTGAGGAAGACATCTGGATAATTGTGCATGTCCACAACCAAGGAAGAGATAAACATGTTCAGTCACAAAGTTCATAGGAGTCTACTCCATATCCAATCCATCTTTCTTAGAGGGCCGTGTGTGTGTGTGTGTGTGTGTGTGTGTGTTTTGCTTTTACTTGGCTCCTGCTGAGAGCAACCAGGATAGTCAATAGAACCTTCCCACTCAGAAAATGTAGAGGTCTACTCCTCCAGGAAGAAACCAGGCAGGTAGCAGGGAGAACAATAAAAGACTCCTGCATCACAAGGATGCCCTGCCACAGCAGCAATAACCCTGGAGACAGAGGGGAATGTGTGGAGGGGGAAGCTGAGTGTCACTGGCCTGAACATCTTTACTTTGCCCCTGTCTGGTCCATGGCCCACTTCCAGACAACTGATAGACAGAGGCATTGAGACCTGGACCTGCATTTTACTCCTTCCTCTGGAACCTCTCCCTACTCTCTGGTCTTCATGTCACATGAGACAAAGCTGCCATTCCACAGTGAGGCTGCAGTGCTGCCCAGGTGCAGAAGATAAAGCTTCCCTTCCAACACTTCAACAGTTAAATCAAGGATAAAATCACATTGGCTGATGTCCAGCTAGCTGACAGACCAGGCTAGGGAGGAAGTTCCACAAAGGTGTACTGTTCTTCTCTGTTTGTTTATTTTAAAAGAGTTAAAGTGGAATGGGGTGGGGGGGTGGGTTAGCCTGGTGATGGGTATTAAAGAGGGCACATGTTGAATGGAGCACTGGGTGTTATACGCAAACAATGAATCATGGAACACTACATCAAAAACTAATGATGTAATGTATGGCGATTAACATATAATAAAATAAAATTTAAAAAAATGTTTAACTCTTTGCCCATGCTTCAAAATCCATTCTAAGGAATACAGTAGGCAGATAGAGGCAAACTGTGCTATAAACCTCAAGGACAGGTGTTATCAACAAACATGTCTTCATTCCTCTCTTGCGTGCAATATCTGTTTCTGGTTTTGACTTTTTTCAGCTTTACTGAGGTATAACTGACAAATAAAATCAGAATAAATGTAAAGTATGTAACATGATGATATGATATGTGTAATCCTTGTGAAAGAACTTACTCATCTTACAATGTTTGTTGTTCTCATGGGGACTGTCACCACTTTGGAGAGAATGTCCCAAGGTAAATCTGAGTGTTGACTGAGAAATGGGGGAAATAGGGCAGCTTGGCAACAGGAAGCTGAGAAGCTGGGCTACCAAGAGGCTTGACTTTTCTGTCGGTTCAGTGAGTCGATGTAATGAAAAATGGCTCCCAGGGCATAGCTAGTCTTAACATTGTCAATTTTCTGAGTCAGCTTTAGCATTTTGTTCCCCAGAAACATGAATTCTTGCAGTAGCAAGCTGACATAGGTGAAATCCACATGTACATACAAAAGGGTTGTTCTGTGGATGAGTCTCCATTGTCTAACCCACACACTTGACTAGAGTTGCAAAGTCTACAGCCACAAGACTGCCTCCTTTCTCTGCATCTGCAAGGCCAAATTTTGCTGCAAAGTCATGATGGTAGGAAAATACATAAAAATTCAAATTCTTCACTCCTTCCATTTTGCTCATTTTGTTTTAAAGGATTTCTGCCCCTCTGCCAGCACACAACTCTTGGAGGCTAACCCACCTTCTGTCCTGAGAGCCTGTATATTATTCCAACATGTCCCTATTCTCCTTCGAAACTGGGAGACAAACCAGGGCTGATCAACTCCTTTCCACCTTTAGCAGATTCTTTTCTATACCATCCCAACTCAAGAGTCTTACTAACATCAATACAAGACCCAGTAGATGTAGAAATGGAGATTATAGGTTCTGTTAAATATCTGGAATGATGTTATGCTACCAACTGGGGATGTCAGAAGGGTGCTCTCAACTCTTAGAAGTAAGATGACCTGAGTGCATCTTGCCCCCAAATCCAGCATGCCTATGCTGCTTCTTCCTGGGGGCTTTAAACTGCCTGTTAGGAAACTGACTGTGACCCATGTTGAAATACCTTCATCTCTTCGCAATGGAAACATAGCCATCTCCTACAGGAAAGGAGATGCCTTCAACACTTCTTTCACCCTGTGTCTCTTGTAGTTGCTTCTGAGCCTTTTCTCCTAATAATAGGTATAACTTTGCTGTTCTCATGAGGAACAAAGAGGTGACCTTCCAGAAGACAAAATCAATTTCTTTTTTTTTTTAATATTTTATTTATTTATTTGACAGAGAGATACACAGCGAGAGAGGGAACACAAGCAGGGTGAGTGGGAGAGGGAGAAGCAGGCTTCCTGCTGAGCAGGGAGACTGATGCAGGGCTTGATCCCAGGACACTGGGACCATGACCTGAGCCAAAGGCAGATGCTTAACCATCTGAGCCACCCAGGCGCCCTGACAAAATGAATTTCTTGTTTAACATCATCTCTTATTGCTCTTCCAAGATCATAAGAATAAGCAGAAAGGACTGATGTCAGTGCTTTGAAGCTTTTATGGCTCAAATTGGGGGCTTCTCTGGGCTACTGTGCAAACTAGAAGATGAACATGTGGGTACCAGGTATTCCCATGCCAGACATAATCCTGTAGAGGACCTCATGACCACTTCCAGCTGTGGGGAGGTCAGTGTGGCCCCACTGGGCCCTCCCTGCCCCCACAGCCACCTCGATGATGCTGAAGAAGTTCTGAATGACAGAGGCCACTGCCCCCTGATGTACATCACATCGATAAACAGACACACAAATGGCGCAGAGGTGATGTTTTCTTCATCATCTTCAGGGTCCCATTATTTTGTATTTTCTCATTTCTTTGTCTGAGGACTGTGCCTTAGTGAAGATTGCATTGCTAGTGCATGGCAGAGGACAAACATGAGTCTCGAGCTTCTCTCTCTAATTCAAATGCACTTTATCATTTCATTTTTGCTATTGTTTCCAAAGCCTTTTACAGAATTCAGTGGTAGCAGAGACACTTCTTTCCAAACTTCTTTACCCAATGGTTGTTCAGATCTCTGATTTCCCACATGAGCCCTGCATGGTCTCCATTGTGCTCTCCATGGTTGCCAGTGTCATTCCCTTGGTGCAAGTAGGTGGAGGCTGTTGCCAGTTCTCCTGCCACGTTCCCTCAGTACACTTAATTTTATTTTATTTTTTCTCTTTATTTTTTATTTTTTTATTATGTTATGTTAATCACCATACATTACATCATTAGTTTTTGATGTAGTATTCCATGATTCATTGTTTGTGTATAACACCCAGTGTTCCATGCAGTACATGCCCTTTTTAATACTCATCACCAGGCCAACGCATCCCTCCAGTCCCCTCCCCTCTAGAACCCCCAGTCTGTACACTTAATTTTAAATGAAGCAAATTATACTTGTTTTAAATTAAAGATAAATTTTGACAACAACACTTAGTTTGAACACATAGAAATATTTTAACCTAATAGGCATAGTTCTGTGTATAATGTTAATATAATTCCAGTATTTAAACACCACACATAAACTCATAGTAGATAACATACCATAGTTGAGTGATCTTAAATATCTTACTCGGCTTTATTGACATATTTTTAAATTCTGAAGTAAAATCATATGTTGAAATTCACTGTTCTTCTCTTGCAAAGATTTCTAACTCCAACTACCCAGACTTAGGCCAGGCTTCATAGATTAAGAGCAGGGTCCTCCACAAGCCCTCACTTTAGACAGCAGCTGCAAGTCTGAGGGTCCCTGGACAACAACCAGTTCCGACCAGCTGGCTATAAATTGGAGAGTTTTCACCACCTCTTCATGTTGGATAATTTGCTAGAACAATTTACAGAACTCAGGAAAAAGCTATACTTATGATTACAGTTTTATTATAGCAAAAGGATACAAATCAGAACCAGCTGAAGGCAGAGAATATAGCACAAGGTCCTAGAGGATTCCAAACACAAAACTTCTGTTGTTCTCCTCCTGTGGACTCAGGTAACAACCTCTCAGCACATCACTATGTATTAACACACAGCATTGCCAACAGGAAACATTCACCCAGGCTGTACTGTCTAAGGTTTTTGTTGGAGTTTCATTACTTGTAGGTTGTTGATGGAATCATTGGTCATTCTATTGAACTGAAATTCCAGCTCTTCTCCACTCTTTAGAGCTCTGGCTGATATCATGTAACACAAAGCCCTAAGCCTCACATGATTGGTCTTCCTTTCTGGCATGGCCAACCTCTCTCCTGAGTTATCTCCATAGCACAAACTATGCTGGGGCCCACTCTGAGCCACCTCAGCATAAACCGTAAGGTGTGCTTGAAGTCCACCTTAAATAATGAAGACGCTCCTATCACCAAGGAAGTTCCAAGGATTTAGAGTTTACTTCTCAGGAACTGGGACAAAAGCCAGCCAAATATGTTATTATACAACCACTTAATCATAACCAAAAGAGTATTAAAGAATAATTTTGTAGTGTGTGTGACCTTCTATAAAAACTGAGAAACAAAATACTCTTTCAAAAAATTGTGAAATTTAGTTAAAGGGAGTTCACGTGAAGTGATTAAACAATATTCAACTCACTGCAAATATTAAATTAATAGCAGTAGTGGTAACACTGATATCAGAACTTTTAGTGTAATTTCTTTTATCTAAAATATAGGATTCTGGGGCACCTGGGTGGCTCACTTGTTAAGCATCTGCCTTGGGCTCAGGTCATGATCCCAGGGTCCTGGGATCGAGCCCCGCATCAGGCTCCCTGCTAGGCAGGAAGCCTGCTTCTTCCTTTCCCACTCCCCCTGCTTGTGTTCCCTCTCTCGCTGTCTCTCTCTCTCTCTGTCAAATAAATAAAATCTTTAAAAAAATTAAAAAAATAAAATATAGGACTCTTTAAAGTGTAGGATTATTTTTATTCAAAATTAAACATCTAAAAATACGCCTTTAAAATAGAGGAAACGGGGCGCCTGGGTGGCTCAGGAGGTTAAGCGTCTGCCTTTGGCTGAGGTCATGATCCTGGGGTCCTGGGATCGAGCCATGCATCAGGCTTCCCTGCTCAGTGGGGAGCCTGCTTCTCCCTCTCCCTCTGCCTCTCCTCCTGCTTGTGCTCTCTCTCAAATAAATAAACTCTTAAAATAAATAAAATAGAGGAAACAATAGTTTTAGTTGGAAGACATTTTAAAAATATGTTTAGAAGAAATAAAACTCCAGCTATGCCATTGGTGTGCAGTTTTTGATAGTTCAGCAATTGTCCTACAGAAGGCAATAAGAAAGGAGACAGGGCACATGCTTGATAGTGAGGTTTTGAGAAAGAGATTCCTTCTCCCTCTCCCCCTCTTTGTAGTGCCTGAATGCCTCTATTACGGCTCATCTAGCTAAGAGATCCCTTCTAAGTAGTGAATAACAGCCTTCGCTTGTTTATTCCTGGATGCTGTTGAATTTGTTTTGAGGACTACAGGTTTGTCCCAGTTTGAAACCCCCTCTTCATAACACAGGGCCCAGAGTAGGGTTCCTTTCATCCTCCAGTCATCTAGAGTCCATTTTCCTGACCATATAGCCAGTCCATTAGCTACTAAGGAGCTATATAAATCCATACTTTACAATTGTCACTATTTTTTATTCCTCTGATGAAATGAGAAATTATCATTCTTAATTCTGCTCATTTAGGAGACATATCTTTTTCTTTTTCAGCCAAATAAACCTATCACAGGTCACAATGTAGCTGCCTTCCAGATGGAATGTTGGTTCTCCACCTTTAGCCATGATACTTGTTGGGAGTCCTCTAATAACTGATTATAGAGAAGAGTTTTTTTTAACTCCTTTTGGAGTTAAAAAACTTTATGGAATCAGGTAACTTCTAAGAAGGAATTAATGTAGAGCCCAAAGGCATATCAGCTGTCTGTTTCCTTATGTGACCACTAATACTAGTGGTCACCCCTGATGCACATTCTTAAATACGTCATTTCACTTGATGAGGCGAATCCTCTCTATTGCAATACTATTCTAACATAAACCCTGAGGTGATGAGTATTTCAGACACTACAGAAGCCCTTAAAAAGGGTTATAATTTGCCTTTCAAAGAAAGTACTCCTGGGGGCAGCCTCAGGTAATTTTTCTAGTTCTAAATCCCAGCCATCACAACCAAATGGTACTTATTAGGCCTTTCCCAAAGGCTCCAGTCAGCATAAGTCATAATGCTGATACTTTTAATACCTTCTGATTGTCAGAATCATATATGGTTTTGTATTATTTATCTATTACTACACAACAAATGATCACACACATAGCTGCTGAAAACAACACACATTTATTATTTCACAGCTTCTGTGGGTCAAGAACCTTGCTATTGCTAGGTTCTCTGTATAGGGTATCTCATAAGACTGTAATTAAGATGTTGGCCCAGGTGGGAGTCTCAAATGAAGTCTCAACTGGAAAGGATCTGCTTCTGCTCATGTCATTATTAGCAAGATTCAAATCCTTGTGAACTGCTGGAATCAGGGCCTCAGTCCCCTGTTGGCTGTTGGCTGTAGGCTTCCCTCATCAACTTGCTGTATATGCCTCACCAACATGGCCACTCACTTTGTCGAATCCAACAAAAGAGAGAGAAGAGGCAGAAGTCATGATCTTACATAGCCTAAGTGACAGGATGTCACTTTTGCCATATTTTATTGATAAGAAACAAACCACAGTCTCCATTTAAAGGGGAGAGCATAAATACCAGAAGGTGGAGATCATTCAGGGTGAAATAAGATTCTGCCTGCTACAGTTACCAAAAGATCAGTGGAACAATGACTCTCTGAAGCTCAAGGGAACCTAGTGTCACTTAAGTCATCACTTAAATCCATATGTATTCACAATTTTGTGGATTGTCCCTAAAACAATACCTAGATACGCATCATGATTTCTCTGGAAACCAGACAACTGGATCAGTCTTTCTACATCCTCTTTTGATTTTGGAACTGGAAAAAAAAAAATATATTTTTGGCTCATTGACAAATCTCTTAAGTTGAAACAAAAAAATATTTTTGGCTGACTGACAAATCTCTTAAGTTGTTCTAGCCCAAGTAATAAGTAGGAATTTTACTGTTTGTCCTGGGTCCTGTACTTCACTTACATTAATCAACATCTCCCTAGTAGTTATATCAATAATCAGGTATTTTAATTCATTCTCACCTTAATCTTCAGGTTAAGATATCGACATTATATCCTCAATATAATGAATAACAATAGTTTTCAATTAAACCAAACCTAAGTCTTACCAGTTAGTGTCAATACGTACAAAAATGTAAATGTCCCTGTGGGAGAACAATAAATATGTAGCTCATTCTATCTCAAATCAAAGCAAATTGGCTCTGGTGTGTTTCTGAAATATAAATTGAAAAGAAAGTATGAGTTAAGGCCATCACAAAAATACCATTCTTCCTTAACGGAGTTAATTAGTATTATATCAGGCACATCTGATGCTATTATAGGCGCCCCTTTATTCAAAAGGTGAGGGTCTGCGGTTAATCTACAGAATCCATCAGCTTTTCTCAGCGATCCTACTGGTTTTCTATTAATAAATTTTTAGGTATTCTTATGTCTGCATCTAGTATATCATTAATGAAAACTGAAACTTTCAAATGTCTCCCAAGTAACCGATGTTGTTTTGAATTAAGCATTTCAGTGGATTTAAATAATTCTAAAATTCCCTTAGAGCATAGCTAGCCAAAAGAGGATAGTCAATTTGGATAACATCCCTTCCCTAAACATTTGAGGAAAAGAAGATTACCTCATTTAGAGGTTATTTAGATATCACATATATCAATATATTCTGGTGGATGTGCCAAGCTTTGACAGCATCATTCCTTGTCTTAGTATACTCCTATCCTTGGAAGATTGTTTTATCTATGTGGTTGATGCAGTATGTGGAATTCAAGAGATTGCCATATTTCACATAAACATACATTTAAAGGGTAAAAACAAATTATCATCTATCTCATATAATCCTTGATTTTCAGTAAAAACTTACTATAAATTTCATAATAAATTTCAATGCTTCTAATACATTTAAAAATAGAAATAGGGACTCCTTGGTAGCTCAGTCAGCTAAATGTCTCCTTCGACTCAGGTCATGATCCCAGAGTCCTGGGATTCAGTCCCGCATCGGGCTCCCTGCTCAGTGAGGAGGCTGCTTCACCCTCTGCTTGTGCTCTCTCTCTCTCTCTGACAAGTATATAAATAAAATCTTAAAAAAATAGAAATAAAAAAATTGATGTAAATTTCTCTGAATTAATATATTTATAATTACATTAAATAAAAAGTAAGATTTATGAATCTGTCTTTCTCAATAGTCAAGCTCAAGAACATCCTTATGTCTTACTGATAGTAGTCAACAGTGTTTTTCTCTAATTACAGAATGCTCTGCCTTCACCAATTTCACGTATTCAGTGATTACATAATATAGATAAGTTGCTTAACAGTAGCACTGTAAACATCCTATTATGTTTGGTTTTGGAAAACAATATTCTATTTTTCATATCATCTTCATGTAGTCCTCATTACCATGTTTACTCTCAATCACATGGTTTGGTCCAGTTTCTTACCCTATCTGACCTGTGTTTGAATCACACTATATCCATGAGGTCTAGTAAAGGTTTTGCATCATATTAAGTGAGTACATAAAAACAGTTTTTCATTTGTACTAACATTATGACAAAGCTTAACACATTTCTTCATATGCTATCATTAATATAACTTTCTATTAAAATTCAAAATATCTTTTATTTCCTTCATGTGTTCAAAACTAAAGCTAATAATTACATATGTTAAAGTTTATTCAAAATATTATGACTTATTACAAATGTTACTAGAGACCATTTCATGTTTTAGGAAGACATTTTTGCCTATCAATTTTTAAGACAAGAAAATACTGTATTTGTGAAGACAACTTTTTATAACATTAAAATGAGAATTAGAGGGGCACCTAGGTGGCTTAGTCGGTCAAGCAACTGACTCATTATCTCCCACTGGTGAGATTGAGCCCCTGTTGGGCTCTGCACTTGGTGGGGAGTCAGCTTGAGATTCTCTCTCTCCCTCTGCCCCGCCTCCCACCCCCACCCCTGCCTGAGTGAGTGAGCACGTGCTCTCTCTCTCAAATAAATAAATAAATAAATCTTTAAAATCTTTAAAAATAAAATCAGAATTAGAGTTTCTGGGTATATCAATCTTATCAATGGCTAATTTTCCACTCTTGGGTAGTAAACGCTTATTTCATTTCTCAAATGTTTTCACATTAATATAAATAATAACACACTGATATCACAAAAATGAATAGAATTGTTTGTGTATGCTCTTCTATATCAATCCTTTAAATATTTTCAAATGGTGATCCTGTGTCATCAGTGTGAATAAAAATTTGTCTGTGAAAGCAAAAATCAGTTTCACTCATATGTGGAATTTAAGAAACAAAACAAAGGAACAAAGGGGAAAAAAAGAGAGAGCAAGAAAGAGAGGCAAACCAAGAAACAGACCCTTAACCATAGAGAACAAACTGATGGTTACCGGAGGGGAGGTCGGTGGGGGGGATGGTTGAAATAGGTGATGGGGATTAAGGATGAACTTGTCGTGATGAGCACAGGGTGATGTATGGAATTGAATTACTATATTGCACCCCTAAAACTAATATTACACTGTATGTTAACTAACTGGAATTTAAATAAAAACTTTAAAAAATAAAATTTAAAAAAATGGAAAAGAATTGTCCATGAAACCATTTCTGTATTCTTAGAATTATTGTAATCATACAATGTCACATTATATTAGAATTATTTTTGTACATAAATGGCATCCATTGAATCTGACTTGCATCAAAAGTGAACATTTTTCAGTATTTCATTATATAATAAATATGGTCACAAATATGGGAAATATGCCCAAATATGGGCAGAGGAGTAGTTCATTGTGACAGCTGCTGGCTTGACAAAATCGTTAAGTCTTATACCAATTTTTTTTCCCCTGTATCTAACTTGCTATAACTAAACTTCATTAACACTTTAGGAAATATGAGCCTTTTTCCATCTGGCACATGGCTTTTAAAACTCATTTGCTGTAATTTAGGAAATCTGCAAACAGCTGTCAAAAAATATATTTTTATTAAGTTCTTTAGCAGCATATTTGAAAGATCTGTAGCTTTGCCTACATTCCTAAAACTCAGATTATTTTCTTCATTTCTCAATTCTGTAACCTCCACAATCTCTTTCTAAATTCTGAGAGACTAAGTGGCTTGCTCTTTCATTATCAACCTGTATATTGTTTTCTTTTATTTAAATTTTATATGTGATAATTCAACTAATCTTTGGCCTTGAAAATATTAAAAGCACAAGTGGCTCTCTTTTGTTTGTTTTTACAACAGAGACTTCAGACCGTGCCTCTCAATTCATAAAAAATATTGTATGTGTCTGTTTTTAGGCCTCCTTATTACATGTATTATACATCATATGTATTTTTTCTATTACTAAAAATCAGCTCATATCCATAGTCATATCTTTCTGATTTTCTCACAACCTTTCATATTAAACAATAATATCAGTAATTTATAAGGATTTAGGATGTCCCTAAAAAGTATAAATAGTAGAATATATAGGTTTTATATAAACACATGCTGTTTCCTGAGCACATGGTTGATAAACGGAAAAATTGTAACAAGATATTCAAGAAGAGCTGGTAGTAATAACTATAAGCTATTTAAATAAATTAAATTGAGCTCTGTTTATAGTAAAGAAGTGGCTAAGTATCCAGAAAACAACTAAAAATGCAGCAGTTAGGAGTATGTAAACTATTGGGATCCCTGGGTGGCTCAGTTGGATAAATGTCTGCCTTTGGCTTGGGTCATGACCCCTGGGTCCTGGGATGGAGCCCCACATTGGGCTCCTTGTTCAGTAGGGAGCCTACTTCTCCCTCTGCCTGCCGTTCTCCCTGCTTGTGTGTGTGCATGAGCTTTCTGTGACAAATGAATAAAAAAAATCTTTTAAAAAATAAAAAAGAGTGTCTAAGTTATTTATTAAAGTATTCTTAAGACCATTGATGAGTTATTTAGAGTATCTAAATGAAAGTGGGAATTCATTACCGAACAGTTTTGTTCTGGAGACATTGCCACAAAATGATGAACTTGACAGGCACTGGCTCTCCAACATTCAGTATACAACAAAGGGATGAGGACACAGTCTCAACACCTGCCCAAATTGAATTCAAGACCATTCTTCTAGAAAACTGCAATCCCACAGGGCTATAATCTTTGTGAAAGTAAGAAGTGAATCTACAACTCTTCCTACTTTCTCATCTAAAGAGGATTAAAATAAAAGTTGCTCCTTGTAGAGCAGGAGGTCGGATGAGTGAGGAATTCCCTAAAATTTGAAATCAGAAGCAAATTCTAACATGGATCTGAAAGCCAAGATCACATCATATTATCAGTCTAAAAGGCAATTCACCTAGATGTCTACTATACCCATAATCTTTGGACTAGCTTTTCTCAATAATCCACAATAATTTCAAAGGAAAATGAGCAAATCATGGTTAAAAACTCAAATGGATTAACAGATGTCCTATATTCATAGATTAGAAGATCTAAAACTGTTAAGATATTAATTATCTCCAAACTGGGCTATAGATTCAAGAATATATAAATCACAATCTCATTTTTTTCAAAATTCCATTTTTCAAAATGTCTTTTGTTGATGTTACTTGACAAAATCTTCTAGAATTTGTTTAGAAAAAAACAAATAGCCAAGAGTATTCAAGGTACTATTAAAGATAAACAGAGTTGATGGATTTTCCTGACCATAGGCTTGTCATGAAGCTACACTAATTAAGAAAGAATTACACCAGGTAATAGAAATACTGCCTCAGTGTAGCAATAAGAAAATACAACAATGAAACAGAAAAGAGAGCTCAGAAGTACGCCACATTATATGGACACGATATTTAACTGAGATTGTATTGCAGATCAGTGAACAAAGGACAGACATTTAAAATAAATAGTACTGGGTGATTGATGATCCAAATCAAAGAGGCCAGATAATAGCACTAAAGACACAAACATGGAGCCAGATGCCTGTATCCAAATCTCAGATTTGTGCTTACTTGGTTTGTAATCTTGAGCAGTCAGTTAATATCTATGTGCCTCAGTTTCCTTACCTATAAAGTAAGGATAATGATGACAAGCTTTGTTCAGAGGGTTCTTGTGGAGACTGAATTAATATATGTAAAGTATTAAGATGAATAACTCACAATTACTAAACCTAACATGTATTAATTATCCATAATTATCATGATTACCTTCATCATCACCAATATAATCATCATTATGATATGGGAAAACAAACAGGAATGGCTAAAATAGGTGATGGGGATTAAGGAGTGCACCTGCTGAGATGAGCACTGGGTGTTGTATGGAAGTGTTAAATCACTGTGTTGAACACCTGAAACTAATATTACACTGTACGTTAACTAGCATTTAAATAAAAACTTAAAAAAAAAGCTGAATTTAACAAAATAGGTAAAAAAAATCTTATGAAATTACTAATTACCAGTATTTAAGAAAGAAAGCCAGTGGGTAATTTCAATCCTAGGGTGCTGAATCAAATTATAGACATTTTAATAGTGATTGAACAAGTCTATGATCATTATTGTTTCAAAGCTGTAGGAATTAATTTAAGTTTTTGCAAATACAGACCTAGCACTGCGTGTCTTTAGAAACTATAATGTATCGTTTGTAAGAGCCAAAGATCTATTTTCAAAAAATGAGGCCTACTTATGTTCCAAGGTGTGCATTGGTATTCATATAATGATTCTTGGACCCATGACATAATACCAAGAACATTTAAAATACTCTTTATGTAGGAAAAGAAAGTAAACAAACAGATTTGTAATCCTTCCTTGTAACATAAGCAAAACTATTTCCAGGTAGAATGAAGAGCTGAGTAAGAGAAGCAAAACTTTAAGGATATTTTATTTCTATGTTTGAAGAGGTAGGTGTTTTTGTTGGATATAGAGATGGAAGCCTTTTTTATTGTGCTGTCTGAGCATTGACGCAAGACTTAATATTGTTCATTCAGGTTTCATGTTTACAACAATGTTGTGACTGATCTGCCAAATGGTTGTTTTTTGTATATTTGTGTTTCAGTAAATTTTACAGATTCTTAAAATTCCACCCCACTCCTTCTCAGCTCATCTAAATCATTCTCATCTCTCAAAGAGAAAATACTGCTTCCCATTCTGCATGAAAACTTCCTGGCTCATTCACATTCAGTTATGTCTTCTGTATATTCCAACACTATTCACGACACTCATTTGCCACTCATCACTTCCTTCTTAGAGCACTTTTAATCTGTTCAATGGCTAAAAATGCTAAGTCTAGGGTAAGACATCTAAATTTGAGAACAAAGTCTACCAGTTATTAATTGAGGCTCTGGATAAATAACACCTCTCTATATCTCAGTTTCTTCATTTGTAATATAGAAATAATAATATCTGCCTTATGAGATTTGATTGGCATTAACTTTAATGTAAGCACTGTGCCTATCATAGCAGGCCTGATTACTTTGTCATTTTCAACTTTACTATAAACATATCAGCAGAAAATATTGTGCTATCTTGTTTATATCCAACTGAGCACCATTCAAAATATATTGTACAAAAAGATATTTAGTAAGTTTTTATTGTTTGTTATGGGAGCTGGCTGTGTAAGTTAAAGTTCAATCTGCCCATTTTACCATGCATTGTCTGTCAAAAGCCTTGAGAACTAAAGATAATTTCTTTTCCCCATATTTTCATTCATTTAGTGCTACACAAAGATTTGTAGATTTAGAGTTATTGAAAAGGAATTTTTTCCTTCTATTGTTCTCACGTAATTATAAAATAAAAATTGAAGGAGAAAGAATCAATGGAGTAAGACAATTGTGCTATTGTGTGTGAAACATATTACAGCTAATGGTCCTGGGTACTCTAGAGTGTTTTCATTAGGTGTCATTGCTTTTTTAAAATAATACCTCTACCCTTCTTTTTTGTATTGTTATTATTGTATATTATTTGATTTTCTAAACTCCTAATGTTCTTAAAAGACTTTTGTCTACCAAAGTGAATACTCCAGAGGAGTTCCTTTTTAAAATTGGTTTTCAGCTGATCACTGAGGTTCCTGAGCATATTTTATTATACAAGACTCTGGAAACAAATAACCACCAATCACCAGTTTGTTACTGAGAATTCTTCTTCTTTCCCTCTCTCTGTCTCTGTCTGTTTCTCTCTCTCTATGGGGAAAGCCTGCTTTTACTTGCATTATATCATAAGGGTGGGTGAGATGATCTCTGCCATTATTTGACAAACAATACACTCAAGTTATCTAGGCAAGCTGTTATTCACAGATCTTTCTCACATTTTATAACATTTTTGTATTCTTTATTTTTTCTGGAAACTTATCCAGTGTCTTTTAAGAGGCTAAATAGCTTTGCTTTGAATGAATATTTATTTTCATGGAATCTGTTTAAAATGTTAAGATAGGGGCACCTGGATGACTCGGTTAGGCGACTGCCTTCGGCTCAGGTCATGATCCCAGAGCCCCGGGACTGAGCCCTCCATCAGACTCCTTGCTCTTCGGGGAGCCTGCTTCTCCCTCTCCTACGCCCCCTGCTCATGTTCCCCCTCTCCCCGTGTCTCGCAGGCCTCCCGCAGAGCAAGGAGTCCGACGTGGGGCTTGATCCCAGGACGCCGCCATCACAACCTGAGCCAAAGGCAGACGCTCAACGACTGAGCCACCCAGGCGCCCCAAATAAATAAAATCTTAAAAAAATAAAAATAATAGAATTGGCCATTACTTCTACTTGTAAGTAGTCTTTCATTCTATGTAGGAAAAAAACTCTCCTATATCAACCTCATTAAATTATTTGTCTGATTATGTAAATTGTAAACGTTTTAATAATGGAGTTACTTGAAATACATAATGCTACCGACAGCTAATTATATTGTAAATTGCACTATGGCATGTTTGCTATTTCGATTTTACTCCTCAGCCAGGAGGTATGAAATTTGTAGCTAAGTATTCAGAGTATAATTACTTTAATAAATGTGCCATACCTTGCTTATAGTTTCAATCTCTTATTCATTACAAGAATTGTAACTATCCTTTTTTTTTTTTTAGATTTTATTTATTCATTTGAGACACAGGGATACAGAGAGAGAGAGAGCATGAGGAGGGAGAGAGGCAGAGGGAGAGGGAGAAGCAGGCTCCCCGCTGAGCAGGGAGCCCGATGCGGGGCTCGATCCCAGGACGCTGGGATCATGACCTGAGCTGAAGGCAGACGCTTAACCATCTGAGCCACCCAGGCGCCCCAAGAATTGTAACTATCCTACAACAACAACAAAAAACCTTGATTGTTCCATATCAGAAGATAGTTGAATTTTAAAACTATAACACTTAAATGGAAAGGTGTTAACAGCTTTAAAAGCTTATTGATATACGTAGTGAATACACAGATGTAAGTTAATGAAACTATCTTCTTGTTGTATATAGTTTACTCTAAGATGTCATTAATTAATTTCTCATCAAAAGTATAAACTAAAGAATACAGGGAATAAGTTGCATAAATAAATAAATATATATATGTGTGTGTATGTATATGTATATATATGTATATATATATATATGTATATATATATATATATGTATATATATATATATATATATGATGGAGCATTCACATTCTACAACTCAGAAGGTTAGCAGAAAATGTTCAACAAATTGATGCCACAGCTAAAAAGCTCAGAACTTAGGTAGACAAAGTAGTGTGTATCACACCCTATTGGAGGATTATTTTTTGTTTGTTTTCTCTGTACTGCAATATCTTTACTAGAATGTGTCCTATATGTTACAGAAGAACAAAGCTGAGAAAAAAATTCTGCTAAAGCCTACTACAAAAACATGTGACATCAAAGTGGTGAGGTAGTCTACGTGAACTTCAGGGCACACTTGTGAAAAAAAGAGCTAATGTTGCGGGCCGGAGATGCCCATCCTAAGAAAGGTCTTGATGAGTTCGTCCTTGGCTGGTGTTTAGGAGCTTGGTGGATAAACATCTCCATACACTAGTATAAAACTTCCCTCAGTGATAAGACTGGCTTACTGTGCTAGAACTGTGGGTGATAGTCAACATCTGCTTTCATCTAGGAGTCTGGCATTTTGGCATGTGTTCAATAAGGTTCAGTAAGGTATGTAACTCAATATTTTGATGTTTTCAGACAGCTTTTAAACTTACTCTTTTAAGAGTAAGTCCCTCACTCTTACCCTGCCGCCTCACATCTGGGTAAGCTAATAAGAAAACATGGTGCTCCCTTTATTGGTGCTGGCAGGAGATTCAGACTATGTAACCCTCATCCCAATGCATCTTCTAAACAACATAAAAACCCCAAGCCAGTCTCCTGTACAGGAACTGTTGAGTACCACCACACTCTCCTCCCACTTTCTACCCCAAAAATTCTCACTGTGTGAATATAAACCTCTTCTTACACTCTTGGTGTGTGTGTGTGTGTGTGTTTGTGTGTGTGCTGCCATCAATCTCGACATAAAACCCAAATTTTGTGTAAGTTCTATCCTGCTCTGTAGATTCATATCAAACTAGAGAGTGACTACACCAGCGCTTGTAAAAACCTTGGGTACTGATGAGCTGAGTACACAGAACAAGGAACCTAATACAGGACGCAATCCCAGGATCCCAGGACAATGACCTGAGCTTAACTGACTGAGCCACCCAGGTGTCCCTGCTGATTTTGATTTGTATAATTTTGCTATTATAAACTATGACTATACGTATAACCATGTTTTAGGATTCTCAGTCCTACAGAATCACTGAACCTGATGTGGTCCTAGGGAATCTGGACATAACACATTCATATAATTTCAGCCATTTGAATTAGATTCAGAAGTGCACATGGGTCTTGTCTTTATGCCACAACCATCTCCTAATATTGGTTGGCTACATTTCATTTATGTAACGGATCCTGATACCATGTCTGTTCCTTTACAGTCATTTCAGTAATGTATGCAGGAACAAAGAGTGATTTGTCTATGCTCTTTTCCAACTCTCACCAATTGATTTATGTTAATGAGTCATCATCATGAGAAATGACAACATGCATTTGTGATCACTATAAATAAATAATGTTAAATATATTTTATTTTTTAAATATATTTTCTAGTAAAAGTAAATACTAGAGTAAAAGTAAATACAGATTTGGAGAAATACTACCTTCCAAAAACAAGTTTTGGAGTAAAAGTATATATGTACATTTAATAGGACTCTGGAATACATAAAATAATTGCATTTATGCAATTACAAATACGGTTTAGAAAATTAATTTTGATTGAGATCTAACAAAATTACAAGCTTCTGTTTCAGTTTGAAACATTGTTCTCACTATGAAAGCAATTCATGTTCATATTAACCATGTAATATGCAGGGAAAAGTCTTTAAGGACAAAATGATAGGCAATTGTATCTCATTTCCCTGTGATAACTTTGTTATGATTTAAATGTGTTTACTTTGCATGTATATGCCTCAATCTATTTTACTCTTTCTATATACAAATTATCTAATTAGTAAAGATTTTAAAACACTTTAAAGTTTTTTTCACTTAAAAATATGTTCTAAGCATTTTATTGTTTTGCTTGTTTTTGTTTCCAAAACATGATTTTATGATCTCACATCATAGTTTTACTAGTATTATTTCTTCTTAGCCTGGAAGAAGTCTGCACAGATATTCAGAAGATAAATAGAACATATTAAAAACAACTTTATGCCAATTAAATTTGACAATTTGTGTAAAAGTAGTAATTAAAAAAACTACAATGTACCAAAACAAAGGAAGCAATAGATAATCTGAAAGTGTGATGTCTACTAAAGAAATAAGTTTATTATTTAAAAAAACCTACAAAATATAATCTACAAACTTATGCCCATATGGCTTCCTCAGAATTCTTCCAAATATTAAAAAAAAAAAAGAATTACAGCAATCTTATGCAAAATTTTCTAGCTAATGGGAAAAAAAAGGAAAACATAACATTATTTTTATAAGGCCTCAGTTACTTTGTTTTTTGGGGTTTTTTGTTTGTTTGTTTTAGTTTATTTATTTTTTTTAAGATTTTTATTTCATTTTTTTGGACAGAGGGAGACACCGCGAGAGAGGGAATACAAGCAGGGGGAGTGGGAGAGGGAGAAGCAGGCTTCCTGCTGAGCAAGGAGCCCGATGCGGGGCTCGATCCCAGGACACTGGGATCACGACCCAAGCCGAAGGCAGATGCATAATGACTGAGCCACCCAGGCGCCCCTAGTTTGTTTTTTTAAAGATTTCATTTATTTACTTGAGAAAGAGAAAGAGAGTGTGCAACGTGGGGGAGGGGCAGCGGGAGAGGGAGAAACCAACTCCCCACTGAGCAGGGAACCAAGGACTCCTACTGTGGCTCCAGGTTCTAGGTCTCCATCCCAGGACCCCGAGTTCATGACCTGAGCTGAAAGCAGATGCTTAACTGACTGAGCCACCCAGGCGCCCCAGTATAAGACCTCAGTAACTTTGATATCAACACCACACAAATAAATTTCAAGGAAAAAATACAGAAATATCATCTTCATGAACACATATTTAATAATTATAAACAAAATATTAGTAAAAGAAATCAGGAAGTAAACAAAGGGATAAATACATTGAACAAAGTAAGATAATTCCTAGAATATGAGTGATTTTAGCATCCACAAAGCATTCAATATAATTTATAATATTAACAGAAATAAAATATTGTACTATTTCTAGAGATGGAAAATTCAACTGATAAAATAATCAATTCACTCATGATATAAACTCTAGTAAACTAGAAATAGAGTGACCTTTTTATTTCAATAAAGAACTCTACCCCAAAAATTTACAACATGATAAATAATAGTAAAATGTGAAAATTTTAACGCTGAGTTCTGGGTGAGGCAAGGATGCCTACATTACTAGTACTATAAAACATTTTACAGGACTAGGCCACACCAGAACAATATGGCCAAAACCAAACCAAACCAATATAATGGAATGTCAGATAATATGATATAGTATCACAAGTACATTTAAAAAATTAAAAACATGTGCTTTGGAAAGGAAGAGATAATTGCTATTATTTGCAGATGACACTATGCACCCATCAAAATGGCTAACATACCAAAGAGAGACAAAATAAGATGATGGGGAGTGGGTGCCTGGATGGCTCAGGATCTAGCCCTGTATCTGGCTCCCTGCTCAGCAGGGAGTCTGCTTCTCCCTCTCCCTCTGCCTGTCACTCCCCCTTCTTGTGCACTCTCTCTCTCTCTGTCAAATGAATAAATAAAATCTTAAAAAACACCAAGATGTTAGGGAGGTCTTGAACTGCTTGAAATATCATAATATGCTGTTGGAAGTGAAAGTTAATAGAAAAACTGGAGAAGTGAACACACGCATGCCTTTAAGCAATTTCATTCTAGTTTTGTTACATAATAAAATGTTATTTACTAATTAGAATGAACGAACTTTAACTATGTACAAAAATAGGAAAGAGTAACACATTACATATTGATAAGAGGACCAGACTCAGAAGTATTTTTGGTGCAAACCAAATTTAGGACAGGAAAAAACTCTCCTTTGTGTTGGGAATCAAGATAGGGCTTACTTTGTGGTAAGTGGGTTAGTGATGGGAAAGATACACAAAGAGGCCCTCAGTAATGCTGATGTTTTTCTTATTCTTGAGTGATTTGTGCATTTTTTCTTTCTCTATAATATTCAATGAAAAGTTTAAATATTTTTCTTTGTACTCTATTTCACTCCAATTTTCCCTAAAAATACATCTTAATTTAATATATTTTGTTCTTGAAAATATTTTATATTTACCTTCTTAATCAGAGTTTCATAGAACAGAATATATATATAACTTGAAGTCTATTCATAAAATATCCTGTTGTCCTAAGTCTCTAGGTTTTAAAATGTTTTTCCTCAATTGGTTTTATAAAATTATTATCAGTACATGATTATCAAAACAATGTGTATATGTATATATTTAACTTTTGATATTTATTAAAATAACATTTTATAGTTTACATATTCCTTAATTTGATAGAAGATACTTATTAAATTATTATATACACACAGAAATACTAATATTTGCTGGAATGAAACATTGTCCACCAGTCTTCATTTTTATAGCTTTGGACTCAGAAAATTTGTTGTTATAAAAAAGTAAATGTAAGTGGCAAAGTTCTTTTTTTTAAAGCGATGTCACTTAACTCCTTGTACACCTCCTGTCTTATATGACAAAAGTGACTTATAATCAAAAATTATTTTTAATAAGCTACTAGGTGAGAACTGAATTTTGTTTTCCATCCAATATGTTTAGAACAACAATAACAAAAATGGACTGGTTTTAAAAGGATCTGTCAGTCAGGACTTGGCATTTCCCGTTTTTTCAACAACTTTATCAGTTAAATACTGTATTTTGAAATGTCCCTTTGTTTGGTATGCTGGGCTTTTTTTACCCTCGGGCTATTGTTCCGTGGTAAGATTCCAAAGATACAAGAAATACGTGAGAAGAGACAATCGTAAAAGTGTAGGTAGAAATATCAGCAGATGAATTCCCATAAGGGCAGTTTTAAGGAAGACTATTGAGTATAATAATTTGAAAATTAATTTTCTTAAGATTGTTGGTAGTCTCATGAACTTCAGAAAGTTTCACATCAAACGAGTTGATGGTACATCCCTATAAAGACTTCTGCACTGCTCTGCTTTTCAACTTGATCACTGTCCATATATCCATATGACACCAAATGCAGAGGGCTGAGGACTGGTGAGTTAGAAAGAAGAAATAGTGTGGATTCTTAGAGGAATGGAAATTCAAGTGCAATAAAAAGTGACTTCTCTGAGACCACCCACAAATTGCTTAACTTTTCTGTGGTTATAAATAAGAAAGGGAGTGAGGCAAACATATACTTAATTGATTACTTAGAAAATATATTAAATGACTGTTCATTGATTTGTTTGAAGAAAATTCTGATTTCATTTGACCATAGCAGGCCACTTTATAGAGAAATGGGAGAAAATAACTAAAATGGCAAACACACTCATTTCATGATTGTTTTTTCCCTACCACAAACTGTTTGCATTCTTAATATGGAGATAATTTTTTTGAGATAATTACTTTAATTATTGTTTCTTATAATGCATTTTTAAAATGTTACTGATATTGAGAGAAGAATCATGAAATATACATATGTAACAAAGTGATTGTTATCCTATATATGGTTCAAGGAGATCAAATCAGTTTACTTATTCTGTAGTGAAATAAAATTCCATTAATAGAAAGTGACATATTGTTAAGATTCTGCAGAAATATTTATTCAAATGTAAGAAAATGCTTTTTCTGCCATAATTAATCTTTTTTTCTTATTTCTATTGAACTTGACATTTTGGTTCCTTTGAATAACATTTTAATTGGAGCCCATGAACCTTAAAAGCTGAGATTTATTTATTGACACCAGGGGAAACTCTCTGAACTTTTTCACATGTCATCATTATTTCATAATATCTCTTTGACAATTTTGAATATTATTATGGATATTTAATGCATGCTAATCTATCTTGTCTTCAAACCATTTTATATGAATTTAACATACGCTGTTAAGGAATTAACAAGAATCGATAACATAATGTAGTCCCTTAGCTCAATCTTTCATAGCACGGGAGCTGTGTATATAAATGTTGCTAAAAATTTCCCAACATTATGGTTCCCAATTTAAATTCTTAAGACTCTCTAAATAAGAAGTGTGGGTATAGGGAGATGTTTCTCACTCACGTTGGTTCTACTGTTGTCTTTGGTGTGTTTTCTGTGCTAGCCACAGAAAAGCTAATCTTCCAACTGTTCTGTCTCCAACCTGTAAACTAATGTTACTTAGAGACATTTTCACATCTTCCTTGCCCTGACATGGGTGTGGCTAGGATATCCATCCCCTATAATCGGGCAGCGATAAAATTTAAGAGGAAGAAAGAAATTTGAGAGCAAATGTCCTCTATTTGCTCTTATCCTTGGTTATCAATTTGCAGAGCCACAATCTAAAGTGTTCCGCTATGAAGAGGAATAAAAAAGAGACCAAAGTCTTTTGTTTAAGAATGAGTAGTTTTCGCTGACTTGGAAACATTTGTCTTCTATCCAAATAAGAAAATTTACTTCACTTGTATGTTTCACTCCCCTGAAAAGCCTTCTGTTTATTTTCTTTCTTTTTCTTGTTTTCAGTCATGCCCCAGCCTTGAGCAAGAAGAGATTGATTGGTAAAGTTATCTAGTGATTTACTAGACTATCCATTCTGTTCATTGTAGAAAATTGCATTCCTTTATTAATGTTATTACTTGCTAAGCAGCAGATGTCAAATGCTGTAGCTGAAACTGCTTAGCTTCCCAAATTAATCCTTTAAAAATCAACTTTATATTTAGTGTTAAATAACTTACAAAACTGGCTTCAAGTGAAGCTATGCTAATGTCTACAATTGGGTTGTAAAATTATTAACCATTATATCCACAAGTTCAAACCTAGATTAATATTCTTTTGGCAACTTCCATACCAATTAATTCTGACTTAAAAGTTTAACTTCTATAAGAACATCCCTTAGTCTCTGTCTCTATCACTTTTTAACTTATTTCTAGTCACCACTATTCTTTTTCTTGATAATATGAATGTTGGGTTAATTAAAAAAAAAAAAAACTAAACTAACAAAAATACAACTGCATTACAAATGAATACTTAACTGGAGAATCAAGATAACAATAAAAAGCAAAGGTTAACATTGTGACCATTTACAAAGTTTATATTAACTTACTTTTTAAAACTATCTCCTAGGTTTTTGGAAGTAAAGAATATGATATAGGAATGGAATGGTCATCATTATAAAACAAGATCAGATAATGCATAACCTTTCTTTTATTATATAAATACAGAAATTTAAGTTATTTAATAATTTGTAATTTAATTTTGTGTATATGTTATCATTAGTTTTAAGTAACTTCAGTTTTAATTATATATAAACTCAAATAGTTTCATTATATTTATTATAATAATTAAAATGGCCTGCCCAATGCCTTCTGTTGTTAATGAACTATAGAGTAAAAGTATCCAATTTGAAAATAAGACAAAATAATGTGCAGTATGATTTCAATGTCATACCAGGTATTGTTTAACAAGAGCCCCTTAGGATTATTTAATTATCTAGTAGAATGAACCTGTGGTGACTCTGCTACTTATTGTTTTGTTAAAGCCCAGACAACGTGAAGTGCATGCTAACATGCAGATTTCTGTCCAGTATAGAAGACAACTCCAGAATTTATGGTTTTAGTGCCCTTGAGGATGTTTACTAGTTTTATATCTATCTTAGCTATTTTATTTTAACATCTTCATTAATTTTTTTTCAAAATGACTATTAATGCCCAGTTTTTCAAAACGTTCTTTGAATCAGCTTTATCATTTTATTGATTTCCTCATTGATGAGTTAATAAATATTTGACACATGTTCATAGCATACTTGTATAAGAGTCATGCTTTTAACTTTTTAAAAATTACATTTTGGACCTGTAGCAGATGCCAGGGTAAAAGTGGACCTAACTTTGCATTCCCCTATATGTTTCCTATGTTTCAATATTAAGTTAAATTTTATATATTCAGCCACCATAACTGAAGTTGTTAAATCAAAAAGCCCATTGCAAGTTTAGTTTTCTGTGATTGATTAAAAAAAAAAGAACTTTTTACATAAGCTTTGATTGCCATATGATTTTACAGCTGACAAAGATGGTACAAATTAATGTTGAATTTTCTGAAACTCATCACTTGGATCTCAGTGCAGTTTACCTCTAAATTTACCACAGGTCAATAACCATTTTAAGAGGCAGATTTTTCCACTCAGTCATGTGTCTTTATTTCTTTTTATAAGTGTATAAACTCTGAACTCCATTTTATCCCATCCCTATGGTTGGCTCTTCATACTAATTGGAATTTATCTCTTCTAATCTCCTCTGTCCTATGCTAGTTTGCCCATAGAAATCTACAGTCAAGTGTATTTTCCTACTATTTTTACAATTCAACTTAGTTTACAAGAAGGATTTAAGTATGAGCTTCTCTTATCTGTCAGGAGCCAAAATATTGCTCATCACATTTCTTATTGAAACTATGCACACACATTTAATTCAAAGACAACAAGTGCAAATTTAAAGTTTAAATATTTCATCTCATTTACAAAGTACAGTAAGCAGAATATATTTCTTAAAGCCTCTTCAATTGAAAAATGAAAAGTATCAAGGAATAGATATGCAGGTTTTTTTTTTTTATTTGGATTGAGGAATTAGTGTCAGGAAATAATGTCATTTTCAGGGAGTATTCACAGCTTTTAAAGTCAAAGCTGATAAAATAGCAAAATTCCTCCTTCTTCCTCTATTGAGCATATTGCATTTCTGCTGGGGGAAGTTAGTTTTTTAAACTTCAGAAAAAATTATGTTGAAATTTTCAAAGTACCCTACTTGATGTGTTGATGTGTTTCCTCATATATGTATATACTGGCAGCTTTGGGTTTTTCATCAACCCAGAATGGATTACTTGTTACCAGTGAAAACATTGCCATACCACAAATCTGTCTTGCTGAAGCACCATCAGTGTAAACCAGGGGATCTTATTCCCTACTATTAAAAAATATAGCATTCTAAACCAACCAAACCCATCTTTTTTCCTTATGCAAATCATCTCACTGAAATGTTCTCTATTCTCTTTTAACCTCTAGTCAAACATCAGAAAGACTTCTCCAAGCTCTCTTGGCAGAGTAGATTGTACTTCCTCAGGAACCTTACATGACGGATAGTTTAGATCATTATTTTTAATATTCTTATTTATATATTATCCTTTTCCCCCATATATATTGAGGAAATCGATTTATTTTAGATCTTACCACTATATTCTCTCCAACTGTATGTTTTCTGTTAGCTTATTCTGGGAATTAGGATAGTTTATTATTATTAGATAAACCATTATTGTAGTCTTTGTATTCAAGAAGAATGATATTGCCATTCTACTTTAGGAAAATAAATCTTTCAGGGTTTCGTCAAAGAAGCAAAGCCACTATGAATGATAAAAGGGATGTATTATGTTGATATGATCTTATACAATTGTGAGGCTGAGTTAGGTCCACCATGTAAGTCTTTTACCCTGGCATCTGCTACAGGTCCTAAAGTGAGCAGATCTGGCTATCAGGGAGGAAAGATGAACATATAGAGGGGGTAGCCAGGCAAACTGGACCCCTCCAGGGTGAGCTGAAATCCACCAAATTAATCGGAACCCATATTTTCCTTTGATCATTTCTATCCTTCAGCTTCTTTGATGCCTGTAACTTGCAGAAGACCTGGTACATTCTACCACAGAACCATATATGAATCTTGCCTAGGAGTTGAGGAAGCTATACAAAGGGATCTGGTGAAACTGAAGTCCAGCTGCTGCAGTAAAGACATGCAGAATTTGGAGGAGATGGAGAATTTGGAGGAGCTGAGATCCCTGAAGCCACCAGTCCCAAGCAGAGTGAACTAGCTGAGGTATGACAATGCACTTGAGCCTTTGGAGCACCTGAACTTCTATGATATTTCTGTGCTTCACTCCCTCCACTAAAACCAAAGCGCATTTCTCTTGTAGCCTAAGAAGGTTGCTATCATGGCTTGGTCTTTTCAAATCTAAATTTTCCCATTTATGATTATTTTTATTCATCTCTAATTTATCCAGATATGGCTTGATAATATTTTTCAAGAAATCACTAAGAATGGTGAATTTCTACTTGTTGAGCATCTCAGAAGTTTTTATTTCTCCTCCAAGTTTTGAGCTATTCAACAAGTTTTTATTGGTGGTGGTGGTATTGTTATTTTTGTTTCTGTTACTGCCTTTTATGGCTGTGGTTATTATTGACTTGAGACCTCTAAGGACACAGCTTCAGCTTCATTTATACTTTCTCTTATAAGTATCTGCTTTTGTTTTTCTCTAAAGATGATTGTAAGAGTTTATAGTGATTTTTGAAATTCAACATTTTCAGTGCTATAGTTAGATATTATCTCTTCCCATTAATTTTTACTATAATAATAAATGAGCTATTTTCATTTTCATGTCCATGTCTATTTCACCTCAGGATATTTGTTTCCATTAGTAAATCATGGAAGTGTCCTGTTAGTGGCTAGAGATTCTTGTTTTTTTTTTTTTTTAATTATTTTTTTTTTAAGATTTTATTTATTTATTTGAGAGAGAGAGAATGAGAGAGAGCACATGAGAGGGGGGAGGGTCAGAGGGAGAAGCAGACTCCCTGCCGAGCAGGGAGCCCGATGCGGGACTCGATCCAGGGACTCCAGGATCATGACCTGAGCCGAAGGCAGTCGCTTAACCAACTGAGCCACCCAGGCACCCGGTTTTTGGTTTTTATTAGGAGTGAACTATTTGTACATTGAGGTGTATCCATTTTTGACACATTCAGGTGTTAATTAGAAAATTGCAACTTATATCACTGTAATTATCTATTAAGTTAAGGAGACTATCTTAGGTTTCAAAGGCTGTTTCACCATATTAACAGTTTTCCTTGGTTGAGTTTGTACTTTTCTTTGTTGATAGTTTAAATTTATTTCTGATATGATTTGCACCATTCCATCTTTTTTTTACAAATCTGACTATACCTTTATATCAATTTTAATATACATATTTTGACCCTTTTTATACCTTTCCTGATCCTATAATCCCTTGCCACACTGGGTTCTAACTTCAGTGCATTTTTATTTTTATGATTTCAAAGTTGTCCAGTTTTGCTTTACAAACAAGTCTTCTGTTTTTTATTCATCAATGGAAACTAAAGTTTTAAACCCACAAGGAGTACAGTGCCTTGACTTAATACACATTTTTTATATGCTGAAAATTATAATATGTTAGGATTGCATTTCTTCTTGTATGCATCGGAATGTGGGCCCCTAGTTGACTAGAAGATGAATGTCATTTGTAGGCATTAATGTCATATATCTAGTAACTGTTTAAAGACATGCCACTTTTGAAATTTATACTTAAACCACTTTATTGTGCATTTATTTAGTCTTTTTTTTCTTTCTTTCAAGTTTCAAAATGTCTTTATTATACTTACTATATTTGTGTTAGAGGTATATACTCCATATAATTCAATTTGTGAATATATCTGCTTTCTAGTTTCCAGAAATAACTGTCCCATATTTCTCCAAGTTCCTTCTTGTAGAATGGGAAAAAGAACTCCTAATATCAGAGAGTATACAGAAATCATTCCTTTTCTTGGTTGGTTGGTTGGCTGGTTGGCTTTTCATTTTCTCCATTGTCTGGGACTTCAGCATCCTAATAAACTTGTAGCTATGTCAGTGGTTGTAGTGGGATCCTGCAGAAACCAAAATTTGGAGGGATTGGAAACATCTTTATTATTTGGAGTGGTAGTTCCAGGAGGATGGGGCCAACCTCTGCTCCTTTTCTTTTCTCACTGACCTTCTATCACTTAACCCTGGATAGAGTCTTAGTTGCTGAGGTGAATGGCAGAGCAAAAGAACTAGAGCTCTACGTTTATGGTTAGAAGAACAAAATATGGAACCATAGGGAACCAAAAATTACTAGAGAGATCTAAAGAAGGAAAGTCTCAGGAAATTGACCTCACAAAAAAATTTTTTAGGAACTCCATAGTTCACCACTGCTTTGAAAAAGTCAAAAATAAAATCTTCTCTCTTTCAGAAAGCATAAAAATATGAGCAAAATAAACTAAATAAGGCAAAAAAATAAAGGATGTAATAAACATATGCTAATCCAGTAAAATTGAAAACAAAAACAAACAAACAAACAAAAAAACAAAATGGTTTACCAGGAAGCTAATGCAAATTAGGCTTTAAGACCACTCTCCTCTGGGTCCATGAGTAGCACAATAATATCTTCACATGGGTCTGTGGTTTTTGTAAAACTTTTTAAATGACTTTTTTAGATCTGCAATTAACTGACATTGCTATTTCTCTCTGTCAATGTTGCCCCCAACGTCACTATTTCCTGGTGTCAGATGGTGTTGCAATGGTTGCAAGCATTTTTGGTATCTATATAAAGCGCAGATGGTTAAAAGACACATTGAGTTTGGATTTAGTGTTATATATTTATGTAGTTCACATTATTTCTGGCTTCTAGGAATATTTCCATCCACTGTACTGATCTTGTTGCAAAAGTGATTTTACTAAACAAATTCATTGTAGAGTAATGAAAATCATTTGTAACTTTGGCATTTATCCTAAACACAGGGTGTGGTAGGAAGAGGTACTTAATTGATTTGGAAAACAAAGTAGAGGAAATGTTTAATGTTGTGCTACTGGAAGGATAAAGGCCCAAACATGTGCATATGAAAGACTAACAGGACATAGTAGGCAAGAGTAACATGGAACTGAATTATTATTATTAGATTTTTAAAAATTCAATTTGGATAAGAAATTAAGATTCCTCCTCTTAAAATGAAGAAAGAAACAGGGTACAGATTTACTAATTTATATAAACATTTCAACATATTATATAATTTAACAAATTATATTATTAAACTATTATAGGGCAGTCACTGTTGTGTCTATGAGGATAAATCTATAAAGAAAATATAGTTCTAGCCAAATTCCTACCTCTGGATTCCTTTAAAAGGAAGTGCCATATAGGCACTTAATTACTCCTTCTAAAATTCCCCTCAAACTCACCAATCACAATTATATAGTATACCATCATAAACTACCAAGAGATGCAGAATTGTGTGTCCCTCTTCTGCTTCCAATAAATTACAATCTTTTGACTTCTCTAGTAATTCTCAGAGCAATAAAAGTGAAAGAAAGAAAGTAGCTAGTAACTATTGATCACTATATGTGTAATCTCATGAAGCTATATGATTCTTTTCTTTTAATGATGGATTACTGCCTATAGCCCACAAATTAGACTAAGTGCCATCTGTATATTTTCTAAAAGGCAACAATGACAGAATTATTTTTTTGTTCTTTGGAAAGAGAAATGGTTCTACATTTTGGTAAAGCAGAGTGATGAAGTGGAAAAAGAACATAATGCAGATTCATGAGCTCATATTTTCAGTTGCTAACTAGTTATGCCACTTTAAGCAAAATAATTCATTTTTGTGAACCTCAGTTTACCAATCTGTGTAATAATGTGGTTAGATTTATGTCCTATAAATTTGTAGATAGCACAAAATTGTACCCCACTGGTGACACAGAATTAGTCACTACGTTTTATAAATAGAATTTCAATAAACCAAATAGACATTATTTCATATAGATTTACTTGGGAATACTATAAAGATTGGATATAGTAGTATAAGGTCAATTTTTACATATTTTAATAAAATAACTCAATAAGAAATAATATTGTTTTCATTTCTCAGAAGAAAAGATATCTTGTTTAAATGCTTTATATATTCATTGGGGACCATTCATATCCTTCATTCTAGGGGTATATAAGAGTCTGTAGAATTACAATTATCTTTTCACAAACTACTCAAGAGGAAAGCTGAGAGTCAACACAGGAAGATAGGTGCCATTTTCTAGGTGAGTCATTTTCTTTTTTTTTTTTTAATATTTTATTTATTTATTTGATGGAGAGAGAGAGAGCACAAGCAGGGGAAGTGGCAGGCAGAAGGAGAAGCAGGCTTCCCGCTGAGCAGGGAGCCTGATGTGGCCCTGGGATCATGACCTGAGCCGAAGGCAGCCGTTTAACTGACTGAGCCGCCCAGGCGCCCCTAGGTGAGTCATTTTCTGACCCTCACTCCATGTAGTACAGAATTGGCAGATTACCAACAACTTGGATGCAACAATTAAAAAAAAAAAAAGGTGAAAATCTTGGGGCACCTGAGTGGCTCAGTTGGTTAATTATCCAACTTTTGGTTTTGACTCAGGTCATGATCTCATGGGTTGTGAGACCTAGCCCCACATCAGGCTCTGCCGCTCAGCAGAGAGTCTACTTGGGATTCTTGCTCCCCCTCTTCCCCTCCCCCCACTCTCTCTCTCTCAAATCAATCAATCAATCTTTTATTTTTAAATGAAAATCTAGTTTTATATGATGTTTGAAAATCAGTAAATACCCTCACTCAAGTAAACTGCTTTAACACATTTTTAAATCTTATGAAAATGTCACAAGTATTTTTGGAATAATGGCATAAAAATTTATGTAGATGCACTTCCTAGTTAAACTATAATTGGTGAGAATCATAAATTACCAGAGTTTTTAAGTCTCAGGAAATTATCCTAAGGGCATACAGTAAATTAAAAAGCATTTATCAAGTAAATCTACCAAATTTTGGTAAGAACACTGAAAATCTATGGCATTTGAGCCATGAGTCTCACCCTCTACCCACAAACTCAGAATGACAGAAATTTCTACTCTTGCATGTACAGCCAAGATCACAGGGCTTCCTATTCCTCAAGGAACTGGTCAAGGACTATAGTAACTTTCCAGAGGAACGTACCACCAACATTTTTCATTCATCCCCACTTCACATTGCAGAAGCTCTGTGCCAGGCAAGAACATTTGAGAAAGCTGGAGTTTTCTTCTATCTAGCCCCAGTTGTAAAGTTGAAGCTCCACCTCACCTATGTCAGGCTGAGAGTATGGGGGCCCCAATTCACTGCAGCACAATAGTAGGGTTTAAGATAGCATGGGTGGAGAGGCAAGCCCAAAAAACCATAGGCTACTGCCCTTCCTGAGTAGTCCCATTTTTATAGAAGGGGTGTCATTTCAAGAAAAGTAGGCCACTGTATCCATGTTCAGGTCTGAGGCACTGGTACTGGATTTTTGCCCAGGGGGATCTTCTGAAGCAATCTCAAAAGAACTGACTTTATTTGGAACAGAGTTTAAACGGGAAAGATCAAGCTCAAGAATACCTTACAACACAGTGGAGATTTTGGTGGTAAGAAATTATGAGAAGGCTGGTAACTCCATGAGGCAACAAGCTAAACTCTACATAAACTATATAAATTTACCAGCGAGAACTAGGGAAAGAGATTGCTAATGACAGCCCTTCTTGGGAATACCCTTGAAAAGGGAGCCTAACTTAATTTGATCAGACTGTGCAACAATTTATACCTGAGGGCATTGTCAAAAACAAGAGAGAAATCAGCTGGCAATTAGTGGAGGCTAATAGCTGGATGTGATATCAACAGGAGTAGGTCTATTAACAGATATATCAGAGATAAATACATTCAAAGGCAACATTGGGAAAATCAGTCCCATCCCAGGTTGACTACGTGCAAGCCCAGGATTGTGACCTCTAAAGACTGAAATCAGAGTTTGCGTCCTGCTAGGAAAATAAAAGGACATAAAATAGTACACCCATGTCCTAAACAAATAAACAGGCATCAACAAGTTCTTGTGGGGCGGGGGTTGGGGGGAGCATGGGGGCTAGTGGTAGTGGTGGTATCAGACCAGAATTATTACAATATGTGATCTAAAATATTCAATCTCTAATAAAAAGTTATGAGAGAATAAATAAGCAAATTAACAACAAAAAAAGCACTGCATATACAGAAAATAAAGCAGAAACTGCCCATGAAGGGACCCAGCAAAGACTTCAAAATAGTTTGGACTTAGCAAAGACTTCAAAGTAGCTATTGTAAAATTTCAAAGAAAAAAAAATGCTTAAAAAAGTTAAGGAAGGTTTAATCACAGTGTCTCATCAAATAGAGTATATCAATAAAATATATAGAATAATAAAATGGATTAAATGGAAATTTTGCAGTTGGAAGGCTAATAATTGACAAGAAGAATTAACTAGAGGGGTTCAACTGACAGATGTGAATTGGCATAGACATAATAAGCAAAAGAACAAGAAAACCTGTAGATAGATCCATAGAGATTATGCAATCTGAAGAAGAGAGATTAAAAAGAATGAAGATAAATAAACATCCCCAGAAAAATTTGGGACACTTATTTACACCAACGTACTAATAATGGAAGCACAAAATAAGAAGAGAAAGATAAGAGAGTAGAGGAAGCATTTGAAAAAATGGTAGGTAAAATTTTTCCAAATAATGATAAAAACTTTAATTTTTACACTCAAGAAACTCAATAAATGATAATTAGGATTAATTTAAGGATATTCTTACTCAGTCACATCATAGTAAATATACTGAAAGCTAAAGATAGAGAGAACATCATGAAAGCAGCAAGAGAAAATATACTGTTCATATATTTGGAAACTCCAAAAATACTAACAGCTAACTCCTCATCAGAAAAAAAAAAAAATGAGGTCCAGAAATCAGTGGGATTATATATACATAGTGCTTAATGAAGGAAAAAAGTAACATACAGATAGGTAGATAGATGATCGATCAATCGATCGATCAATCTTCAATCAAGAATGTTATCTCCAGTAAAATTCTCTTTCAAAAATAAAGGTTAAAAAAATACTGCTCCAGTAAACAAAAGAGATCCATTGCCATCAAACTGGCCTTCTAAGAAATAGTAAAAAAAACTCTTCAAGCTGAAATCAAGTGACTCAAGAAAGTAATTTAAACACACACAAATCACAGAACATCTTAAAGGTAATTACATCATCTTGAAAGATAATATAAATATATATGCATTCTCCTTCCTTGTTTTAACTGATACAAAAATTAATCCCATAAAACAATATATAATCATTGCGTTGTTTGCCCTGTCACATATAGAAATATTAATATATTTGACATAACAGGATAATGTATTAACGATTGGAGAAAGGAAATGACATAACTGCTCAATGAAATCCATAGGAAGAAATGAAGAGAACCAGAAATGGTTAATAAATTAATATAACAAACTCTGTAGTTATGTTCTTGCTCTCTTTTCCTTTCACTTCCTTAAAAGACATAAGAATGTATAAAGTAATACTTAAAACAGTGTGTTTGGGGTTTCTAACATACATAGCTGTAACATTTATACCAATAATAGCATGAAAGGGGAAGGTGGAATTGAACTATATTGGAGGAAGATTTCTGTATCTTACGGGAATTAAATTAGTATAAATTTGAAGATGATCATGGTCAGTTAAGATGTTTATGTTAAGCTCTAGATAAAATACTAAGAAAATAACTCAAAAATAGAGTAAAAATAGTTATTAGAGGAGTTAAAATATTTCATCATAAAATATTCATTTAATGAAAAAGAAAACAGTAATGGAGGAACAAAGGAGCAAATCAGACATGAACATTTTCAAAATGAAAATAAAATGTCATTCATAAATTAAAATATGTCAAGAATATTTTTTGAGGAAACTCCATACTGTTTTCCAGAGTGGCTGCACCAGTTTGCATTCTTGCCATCAGTGCTAGAGGGTTCCCCTTTCTCCACATCCTCACCAGCACCTGGTGTTTCCTGTGTTGTTAATTTTAGCCATTCTAACAGGTGTGAGGTGATATCTCACTGTAGTTTTAATTTGTATTTCCCTGATGATGAACAATGTTGAGCATCTTTTCATGTGTCTGTTGGCCATCTGTATATCCTCTTTGAAAAAAAAGTCTGTTCATATTTCTGTACATTTTTAATTGGATTATTTGTTTTTTGGGTATTGAGTTGTATCAGTCCTTTATATATTTTAGACACTAACTCTTTATAGAACATATCATTTGCAAATATCTTCTCCCATTCTATAGGTTACCTTTCAGTTTTGTTGATTGTTTCCTTTACTATGGGGAAGCTTTTTATTTTGATGAAGTCCCAGTAATTTATTTTTGCTTTTATTTTCCTTGCTTCAGGAGAGAAATATCTAGAAAAATGTTGCTATAGCTGATGTCAAAGAGATTACTGCATATGCTTGCTTCAAGGATTCTTATGGTTCAGGTCTCACATTTAGGACTTTAATTCATTTTGAGTTTATTTTTGTGTATGGTGAAAAAATGTAGCCCAGTTTTATTCTTTTGCATGTAACTGTCCAGCTTTTCCAACAATATTTGTTGAAGAAATTGTCTTTTTCCCATTGGATAGTCTTTCTCCTTTGTTGAAGATTAATTGACCATATAACTGTGGGTTTATTTCTGGGTTTTCTGTTCTACTCCATTGATCTATGTGTCTATGTGTCATTTGCTACCATGTAATTTTGAATTTCTTCTCTTTTTGATTTCTTGGTTGACTAATTCATTGTTTAGTAGCATGTTATTTATCCTCCATGTATTTGTGCTCTTTCCAGATTTTTTCTTGTGGTTGATTTCTAGTTTCATAATATTGTGGTCAGAAAAGATGCATGGTATGACTTCAATAATTTTGATGATGAGTTTTTTTTTTTTTTTTTTGGCCTAATTTGTGATCTATTCTCCGTATGAATTCTCCATATTCTCCACATATATATGGAGAACTCTCCATATTCTCCACTTGAAAAGAATGTGTATTCTGCTGTTTTAGGATAGAAAATTAAAAATAGAACTACCCTACAATCCAGTAATCATACTACCGGGTATCTGTCCAAAAAATACAAAAACACTAACACAAAAGGATACATGCACCCTTGTTTGTTGCAGCATTATTTACAATAATCAAACTATGAAAGCAGCCCAAGTGTTCATCGATAGATAAATAGGTAAAGAAGACATTATATATATATATAATGTATATATATTATATATATATATATATTATTCAGTTATAAAAAAAGAATGAAATCTTGCCATTTCCAACAACATGATAGAACCAGAGAGTATAGTGCTAAGCAAAATAAGTCCATCAGAGAGAGAAAAATGCCATATGATCTAATTTAAGAAACAAACAAAGGTATAAAGAGAGAGAGGGGGAGAGAGAGAGAAACCAAGAAAAACTTTCTTTAAAGATTTAATATTTATTTATTTATTTATTTATTTATTTATTTATTTATTTATTTATTTATTT